>NW_010427259.1:3338-11456 GCF_000710305.1 Buceros rhinoceros silvestris | reverse complement strand
CAAGAGGCATCAAAACCGTGCTGCAACAGAACAAAACTCACAGTTCTATCGCACCTGATGAGTTCTTCATTACAGTCAGGATTTAATTTAGTTATTAGACAGCTATTTTTTCCTTACATTTCAAATGGGATATAGCTGAATCATCTCGTCTATCCATCAGTATATATTATCCTCTGTGTAACTTGCTTATAAATACTTCGTGTTGATGATACTCCTAATTTAATTACACTGAGTACTGGAACATATTTCCTTCTGCCACAGGAACACCCTGTAACTTTGTTGTTACAAGAATTTAATTCATAGAATGTAGATTTAAAATATTTCTTTCTTTTGGCTCTTTAAAAAATGCATTTTAAGCACTTTGCAGTTCATTAAAACTGTTGTGAAAACAAGATGTCCACATATTGTGCAAATAAATCATTAAGATTATATTTCAAAATATATAGGGAAACCACAGCCCTGGTTTGGATCCTGTCAATGTCAAGAGAAATTAAAAAACGCTGTGTTTTCTGTCCCTGAGTCGTAATCTATGTGCTAAAACCCATCACCGCCTACTCTAAAGAACCGTGCTCACATGCAGGGCTACCTGAATTCCTCTTTCTGCAGATTCCGATAGGTCCTGCCAGGGGAGGGGAAGGATTTCCTCTTGTGCTCTTTACAGTATTAATGAGAGCATTTGGATTTGCTGGAGAGCAGTCACAGGAAGGTGCCTCTTGTTTAACTGTCATCAGTAAAAGCAGAACGTGTTCTTCAACACCAGTGAAGCTTTTCACAGTAGTGACTGGACCAGCCACAGCTGGTCCAGGTGGACACCAAAGATTATCACAACTGACAACCCCTGAGTAGAAAGCGTAGGAATTCCTTGTAATTCTGCAATAAACTGCTGCTTTGATGATCCAGAATTTTAATTTACATAATTCCAAAATTTCAGGCTTGGAATACCATTGTAATATTCATGTTGTTGAATAGCATGGGGTGAGGTGTTGGGAGAAAATCCTTAAAAGCAAAATAATTAGAAAATGAGAGAAAGCTAAAAAGCTTGGCTTGTAGTTATGTGATGCCATAACTACTCAGCTGGGGAAATGAAAATGTATCCAGTGAATTCTTATGGCAGATGCTGTTTACTTTGAGAATAAAAGCAGTCCGTTTCAGGTACTGCAAAGGTCAGCCATAGCGATAACACTGTGCAAAAGTGGCTCAGAATTTTCAAAATAAATCTCTAAATTTAAAAACAGCATTTTTAAAAGTTTTAGATAATGTTTCCCTAAATATTACAGACGTTAAAGATTAAAATTCTTTCAAATTAAGTTTATAAATGCACGGAAATAACTAAAGCATGGGCTTGGCTTTAAAGTTTCTATAATGAGATGTAGTTTTCACAGGGAGTATCAGAGAAGGCACTTTAGGATCCTTCCTTTCCTCTAACGCATGGATTTGATACGTATTTTGGTTCTCCTCAGAAACCTAGACCGTAAATGCAGTGCCAGTGCCATTTTTGTAGCTAACGATCAATGTTAACAGAAGTTCTTAAGTATGTTTTTTATTCAAAAGTGCTTTTATTCTCTTGTCTTCTTAAGCCGCAAAACAAACAAGCCACGATTTTTTGATTAACGTGGTTTTCAGCGTAGCACCAGCAGTAGGATTTGTCGGAATGCCTCCGTCAGTTGTTCCCTTTATTCTTCAGAGAAAGAGGACACGTGTAAGCTCAGTCAGTCGCTTTCCCGTAAGCGCCACCGGGGCCCTGCTTTGACTTGACATTCATGAGGAACTCCTGGTTTTCTCCGTTGAAGAGTTAGACGCGGCAAACGACACTTCCACTCACTGTAAATTACACTGTACATGTGTAGCCTGTCTGGCTGAAGCCTCTTGGCTACCAGCAAGGGTTCGAGCAGGTTGAACACAGGAGAAGGCAGGACAACTGAAGGAACTCCACCTATCGAGTGCATTACTCGTATTCTCCCCTTTCAAAATTCGGTGTAATTGAATTCAGCATAAGCTGAAGTCAGCTTTGTTCAGTTTAGTTTCTTTCCATGCTACTAATTTCCTTGTTCCGTGAGCCACTCGTGCACCCTTCATCAGCCCTTTGTTAGTTATTCAGTCAGATTTTATGTAAACTGAGTCCTGAGATCCGTGTACTAAACCTGGGAAGGTAATTATGAAAATTGCCCATGCAAATTGAGTAAAGGCACACATAAATTACCAGGTGGAGGCTTAGCTAGTAGTTCGCTTGCATGTTTACCTGAACTGCATTCGTAATTGCTGTAATTACGTGAGCAGTCACGGAGGCACTTGTGCACACACAGCCGTTTCTTCCTGAAGTGAGTAAAATTATTGGTTTGCTGAGAGAAGTAAGGAGAGTTCCTGTAGTTACGTAATTCACGATGGCTAGTAGAGGATGAGCCTGTTCTAGAGTATTAGTGAAGCTTAAAGCGCTGTGGTAACGCAGTGTGAGGTTACGCGCTGGCTGAATGCTACACGTGAACAGGACGAAACTGTGTGGGTCGGTCTTTCTGTTACGAGTTCTAATCTTTGTCGTGGGTAAATATTCTCTCCTGTGGCATCTGAGTGCTTGCCCGGTCAGGGGAGCTTCCAGGGTTACCTCCTGGCTGCGTAAAAGCTTGGCATGTAGAGCCCGTTTTAGATTGGGGTGCATTTTATTCAATAATAATTAATCAATAATTAATCTGGATTTGACCCATTAATCCGCTGAAGTTTAGAACCAAGGCCACTGTCTGTCGTACGGGCAGCAGAAGAGTTTGGGGATTTCAGAACGAGCGTGGTGTGCTCGCAGCAGCCTGAAAGCTGGGAAACAGAATCAGCTGTGTTTTGTGCCGTATGAATGCCATGACTTATCACTGTGTCCAGCTCCAGGTAACAGGAGTTACAAGTTGATTAATATGACTAAAGCCCCATCCAAGAAGAAAGGGAAGGGAAAAGCATCCTAGAGAACTTCAGATTTTCTTTAAGTGATGCAGCTATTTATCCAGACTAAAGCATTTCAGCACTTGACAAACTTGCGAAGCTGTGCTGAGAAAGGCCCAGGGCCACTTCTTTGGGAGGTTGTCTTCTCTCTGGACAGCATCACTCTGAGTGCACAGTGGTTACTGCCTTCGCTAGCTTGAAAATTCGCTGTGAAGCCCAGCTTTGAGGTCTCGTAAATGGGATCTGTTAGCTGTGTATCCTTCTCTCTCTTCGCCGTGAAGACATCATTTCCAGAGCCTGAAAGTTCTTGTATTTCAGGGTTGGGTTTTTTTCAATGTCTTGAGCTCATGTTCTGTAAATATCTTCATTCACTGTTTTTTTAACCCTTGTAGATGACAATTGATGACTCCCTTAATTTCACTATAAAACGTCTCTAGATTCTAGCGGATTCCATACAAAGCAGGTGATGTACTTCGAGTACCATGTGTGTCAGGACATGCAAACAAGTAGTGTGTCCCACCATAAGTCTTGCCACAGGCTTCAGCGTGCTTCCCTGGTGTGCAGGAAAGAGAGAAATCACTGCACATACGGTCATGAAAAAACACTTCCCCAGCTGCTGGTTGCTGCTCGGCAATGTCAAAAGTAAAAGTCCATAAGATAAAAGAAAAAGGAAATTTTCTCGGCCAAACCAAGGTTGCTGCTTTATTCTAAAGAGGAATTGGATAATAAGAGGCTTCATGATAAAAAAAAAAAGTAGAGTGAATAATGAGTTTAAAAGGAACTCATAAGTTGAGGATGCCCAAAGTTGTCTTTTTCAAGAAGTTATGGCTTTCGCTTTTTTCTCTTGAATGGTTTTGGTAAGTTGATCAGGCTTTATTAAGGAAGATATCCAACGTTTAGAAGTATCACACCAGGAAAATAAAGATATATTCTTAAATTAAAAAGAAGGTTCCTATGAAGGTCTTCTGTCGCATGCTAGTGTAATGGACACTAAGCAAAATAGATTTACCAATTTTAATCTTTTCAGACTGCTGGATATCTGCTCATCTTTTACATAGTTGGAAATAAAATAATTGAGATTTTTTCTTGTTTCGGAATTATAATATTGGACTTGGCAAGCTGCAGATGGATAATTATGCTGGAAATGTTAAATAGGTTTTAGAGACAAAATTGTAAATAATACAATAGAGAAGAATGATGGACTTATTAGCATATCATTAAATCGCTTTTTCCCTTAGAGCCAAGCGTATTTTTCATAACTTACAAAAAATGTCTTGCCTAGCAGTAACAACGTGCTTAACATTTACAAACCCCGCAATATTTGACTGTGGCATTAGGTTTATATTGCAGGGAGAACGATGACAATATAGTTACAAATATCAGTAAGTTTATCACTTGATAACAAGATCATATGTATGAAAAACAATCTCTTCTGAGTTAAACATTTTGCAGACCTTTTGTTTCAGCTTCCATTAGTGCTGTCACTCACATGAGAATTTACAGGGCTGCAGTGTAGCAGCAGGAAGATTTGGTAAAAGATCCTTTCACTAATGTAATTTAAACAGTCCAACTCATTCTTATTAGTCCAAATTACGTTTTCCATTATGATTTTATACTTAATAAAAAGTATAATCATGTGGGATATGAGGGCGTTTTTTCAGGGCTACTGGTATCAGCAAGGAAAAAATATGATCTTTGTAAAACTTAGTCCAGAAATTCCCCCAAAGCACCCCCAAACCCCAGATGACTTTAGTTTTCAGCAAACGCATGTCAGTAGCGGTTGGTGGGTGATAATTTTATGGGTCCTAAATCTATGCAATTTAGTAGCGGGGCAGCGGGAAGGTATGGGAAGGTTCCGTGGGTCTAATACAGGTGTTGTGTATGGGAATGCAGGAGCGAGCGTGGCACCGCTGTGTCCATCCGAGACTGAAATGGCTCGCAAAATAGTCTGCTTGAAGAGGGGTCGTGTTTACCAGAGAGCCTTCAGGACCCTGAGCCAGCTGGGTCTGCCTAATCCAGTCATTCCTGAACTCAACTCGTGTGCAGACTTTGCTCGTGATTAATTCTGTAGGAGGTTTTGTTGTGGTCACACCACCATTTGTAGAGCACAGCCTCAGACTGGGAGCTGTAGCTTCAGGAGAGAATTTCAAGGATGTTCCACATCACAGTGTCCAAGTGGAAGAATATAGACAATTGTAGACTAGTTCTGCCTGCAGTACCCCGATTTCAAAGATCCGACTTCGTATCACACTGGAATGGAAACAGGGTCCGTTAAATGTTTGTGCGGAACAGCAGGAAATCTCATCAGCTTAATGATGGGGGTAATGAGATGATTACAGCATGTAGCAGAGTCAGGTTTTAGTTCTTTCTCTGCCTTCTGGGTGACAGAGGTTTTCATTAGAGATCCTTCTGCCCTTTATTTCTGTCCAGTGCCTTAACAGGTGGACAACCCTGGAAAGACAGCCCTTCCCAGGTCACCAGTCCACCGCCCTGCAGGGAGCGGGGGCATCTTCAACCAGAGCCCCAAGGCCCAGCCTGACCTGGGATGGTTCCAGGGATGGGGCTTCTACCACCTCTCTGGGTAACCTGGACCAGTGTCTCACCACCCTTATTGCAAAAAAAATGTCCTTACATCTAGCTAAATCTCCCATCTTTTAGTTTAAAACCATCACCCCTTGTCCTGTCGCAACAGGCCCTGCTATAAAGACCCTCTCCATCCTTCTTATGAGCTCCCTTTATGTAATGAAAGGTTGCAAAAGTCTCATGTCAAGTCACATGTTATTCTTTAGTCAAGTCACTCGTTAATCTTTGCTAAGTGTAATGTCCTTAAATATATTTATTCAAGTCTAATTCTAATATTTCCAATTTATTTCGTATTAAACTCTTTGTAAATACTATTGTATTACAATATTGTGCAAATTGCACTTTCTTTTGAAATACGTAACGTGATGACTATGAATATCTCACTGGAAACTTACTTAAATTATAAGTCCCACATCTCCTAAATATTAACACTTCCTATAAAATGTTTGAAATCTATATGACAGAGTTCAGTGGCAGATACATTGACGTCACAAAGGGATTCACAACCACGCGTGAACTACTGTCCTGGCTCTGCTCTCCGCTTAGCACTCTCTGCTCTCACGTGGCCAGATCCTCTCTACAGATCTGTTGGGAAATTATAAATCATCTACTGGAGGGTGACACTGATTCAAGAGGGACTCTCCAGACTGTTTCACTGATATAAATGTATCCATTACAATTGATTTCCTTTGCATTGTGGTGGGGAGAGGCGACGGTGTGGTCAGGGTACCTTTGTTAAAGCAGGTAGAGCAAACACTACGGGACAGATAACGGTGCCATTGCAGGAAGATGGTTTGATACTGTCGTGGTGAGCATCACAGAAAAAACCAGAGCAGAGCAGAAGCCAGCGAAGGTTACAGCGATCTCGCGCTGGCTGCTGTGTGGTTGGCCAGGTCCAGGAGCAAAGCACGCAAAGGCGGCAGCAGCAAGCGTAGCCCGGCTCCGGGCTCAGGATTCCCAGGGATCTCGTTTGTATTCCTAGACCATCCTTGCATGTCCCTTGGATGCTTCTGTGTTTATTGTCAGAAAGAAGGGAGACAATGTTATCTCTCTCCAGTGTCTTTCTGGCTTTGTTTTGATGGAAGGCTCTTGATTCAGGCGGCTGGGTGAGCGTGCGAATGTGCTGCTGACTCAGGACTTCTTTAGCATCACTCGAACACACGTGAAACGCACAATTGTTTTCCTTATGTAAATAATGGAGAAAGAGAAAATGGTTCTGTTGTTATTTGCATTAAAAAGCAAAAAAGCAGTGAAGGGGTAATACTGTCACCAGGAGATGTGTGCTAGAATATTCGATTTGTACCTCCTGGACTCCGTTTGTTTGCTGCCAACCTGCACCTGCTGTTGCGCATTAGACACTTAAAAAAACAGAAGAAGATAACAAATTATTCATCATTAATTCTTTAAAATGTGTCACTATTAAAAACTTAATTGTTTGCTGAGAGGGTCCAAATTAGTGGACTTTGCAAGATCAAACAAAACCGAAGATATTTGCCCAAATTAAAATGGAAACATGCATCCAGAATGTACCAAATGAACATGTATGCTCCTGTAATAATAATTTTATTATCTTCAGCTTCCAGGCCAGACTTTTAATTATGACCCTTTATATCAGTGAAAACCATGTATTCAGGATTAAAAACCTATTTCTTTAACTAGTCTAGTTAAAGACTGTGGTTTGATATATTCTATGCTACAACTTTTATAAAAACCAGAGAACACTTCTAATAACACTTTTCTAATTTCATGGTTCAGTGCCCAGTCAGTAAAGATTTAAATAATTCAGAAAGAAAGCCTATTCTGTTTCTTTATTAGAAGTTTGAGTCAGGCAAATTCTTTGACATTTAATAGGTTTTTAACCCTTTTAATAACTTCTTATAATGAAATTTATTGGAGGTTGTTTTAAATAAAGGGTTATTATATTAGAGTGAATAGTAGTTGGTAGTTTTTTATGATTAGTTTTGAGACCTTGGCCCTGCGTGACTCGAAGGATATTAAAACATAAAGTAGAAAAGAATGTTAATAGTCCCCAAATTAACTGTGTACCAGGAAATATAGAAACTGTATATTACTGCATTCTTGTCATTATGTGATTATGCTATAAAATTTTGCAGTTGAATTTTGAGTATATAATTGTTTTAAAGGAGCTTAAGATCACTTACAGAACCACTACTATATAAAACAACCTGAAGTGGTTTAATTCTTAACGGAATGATGTCTGAAAGATTAGAGTAGTAAATTAAATCAGGGTTGGTGGTTTGTTGGGTTTTTTTTTAGTTTAGGGTTCCTTTTACGTGTGAGGTTTCTGCTCTTTAATTTTAAGACTGTTCTCCTAATCAACTGAAATTTTGAACGGGCCTTTCATTTTATCCTGAAAATGCGCTGGGCACAGTATATAAAACACCCGCATGTACAGCACTTAAATATTCCCCAAATACCCACTTACTTTAAAACTTAGTCCTTCATTCTGCAGTTAGCTGATACAGAGGTGAATTATAACAATGAGATGGTGAAAACACGCATCCCTTCCTCCGTCAGGTGGTGCTTTGATGTGCTCAGCAGGGTTCTCTGCGGTCATTTTGCAGGAGCCTTCGCTCGCACGACAACTGTTTC
>NW_010427259.1:0-3250 GCF_000710305.1 Buceros rhinoceros silvestris | reverse complement strand
CTTTCCCGAGCACTCAATTCTGTATCTGTGTGCTCGGTTGCAGATGTGATTTCTGCTTTAACTGAATGGAAACAAAGATCTGATGGTAGGTGGGTCTTGGCTCTGACGGTATAAAGAATATTGCTTGCACTTGGAATCGTTACAAAATTTATGAGGTTTTTTGGGGTTTGCAGTTGTCTGTTTTGATCGTGGATGGTGGGGGTGGTCTCCCAAGCACCGTTCCGTCCCTGTGAGCCAGCTCTCCCAACCTGCCTGGCCACTTCATGGTACCTTTTCTTCTCTTTCAAAACCTTGGCTTAGAGAGTCAAGTGATTATGTAGGAATTCTTTTTTTCCCCTCTCTCTTTTTCAATGAGCATGTTTGGATCGCTGGGAAACATCTTGGTTTATGGTAGAAGACAATTAAAACTCCTAGAATAAAGCCAGTCAAATTTCTAAGCGAGTCTCATGGCTTTTCAGGAGGTTGCCATGACTGAGCTACATTTTAACGTAGCATTTTTTGGGAACAGACGACCATTTGGATTTAATATGGCACAGGTGGAGGCACAGGTTGCCCTGGGAATATAAACAAGAGTATAACTAATAACAGAAACCCCTTCTGCCTACCGAAAAAAGTGAAGAAGCAAAGAACTCTCAACAACTTCCACAGCGTCCAGCAGAAAAGTTCCTGAGAGCTCTCAGCTAATAGGAAACTAAGCAAAAATCATTGTATTCCCTGATGGTGTAACAGAAACAAACCCCGCTGTGCCTTGATACGAATTTGCCCCCAGGTGGTGAAATACGTGATCTCGACTTGCTCCAGTGAGCGAGCCCTGTGTATTTCTCCTTATGTTTTGGTGTGTTCACCTCCAGTGTAGAATCCCTGGTGTTCCTTGCATATACGTAGACCTGTTGTGCTTGCTTCCATCTGTTAAGGCAACCTGTCTGGCTTCTTTCATTTAATGATAACGTTTACTGTAAATGAATTTAAATAGCGAGGGACAACTGGGAGTTTTTTCGGAGAGGTGTTGCATCACAGTCTTAATTATAATGAGAAAAATAACATGGGAATTATTTTGCTAACAGCACATTCCTTTTCAAACTCCCTGCCTAATACTTCTTAGGAAGCAAATATTTTTTTTTTCTAAAGCCACCTTCAGGGGCGTTAGGTAAGAATCCTGCCATTTGACTCTTTCTGTATCTTGCGTGGGTTAAGCAACTTGCATTAAAAAGACAGATAATTTGGGATTTTTTAATGCTATGTGCTATGTTCTGTGAGAGATTAAGGATTCTATCTGAATGCTGTGTCAGATAAGAATATCTGTATTTTGTGAACTTTGGGGCACAATATTTCAAGAAAGGTGAAGGTTATTGGACATAGTCCAGAGGACAGCAGGAAGAATGATCAAGAGGTGTAGAAAACAGCGTATGAAAAAGGTCTTTCAATCTTCAGGTTTAGTTGTTTAGTTTAGAGAAGAATAAACTGAAAGGAAATTCATAATAGCCTTCTGGTGTGTACAACTTTTCTGTAAAGAAGGAGAAAAATATTCCTCATGTCCACTGGGAGCAGAGCAAAAAGCAGTAGGTTTCAATTACAACAAAGGAGATTTAGGTGAGACATTACAGGAAAAAGCCCTTTCCACTGTAAGGATAGTTAAGCACAAGAATTGCCTAGGGAGGTTATGAAGAGGTTAGACAAACATCTGTCAGAAATGATTTAGATATAGCTAATCCTGCTGTGAGAGAAAGTGTTGGACTAAATAACCTTCTGAGGTCCCCTCTCTGACTGGTTTCCGTGATGAGGATGCTGCACCTGCGTGGTCCTGCAGTAAGATGTTTCTGTGCAGGGATAGCATCACCCTTGGCTTTGGGTTTGGTATAAGCTGATGGGGAGAAAGATGCTCTGATGTTTACGGCACTTCAGCTTTATTCTTAGCACCGTAGGAGTTTTGAGCAGGGCATTGGGAGCTTGTTTTCAGCCAGACAGCCCTGTTCTGGTTCTGCGCTAAACATGTGCTGATGGGTGTTATTGGTGCACACCTCAGAACTATAGTGGCTTTTACTACGTCGTTTACCTTGCAGTCACACACTTACATGGGTTGATGCTCACATTCTGCTTTTGTAAATTAAATGGAAACAGGAGAAAAAAAATAGCCATGATCAGAAATGTATCGTAGCTTCCCCTTTAGTAAAACCGGAATAAAACCAGGCGTGTTCTAGAGCTGAATGTAACACACGTTGTGAAACATCCTGGAACTGACAGATGGAAAATGATATTAAAGTGCCAGATATTCTCGTTATTACCCCATCGGAGAGACCATTGAAGGCGTCAGTTTAAGCCTGTCCTTATCCTCTGTAACAGTCCGTAACTCTTTGACTTTGTTCTGCCATTGGGCATTCTGCCAGCCGGCAGGATTTGCGTTCGGCTCTGCAGTCGGCAGCAGCGTGTTCGCGGTGTTGCCTCTGCGTGCTGAATGTGGCCCCGGCACCGCGACACGCGGTGGGTTTTGTACAACTCCATCTGGAGCAGGAAGCTTCTGACTTGGAAGCGGTTTAAAAGAACGCGGTCGTACTTGGCGCGTGGCGTTGACAGAGAGTGTGTCTGGTTAACGCCGCTGTTCCTGCAGAGCCGCGGTCATCACGACGTTTGACGCGGGGCGTACTGTCACGCCCCAGCAGTGACCCAAGTGTGCGGTTTTCATGGGTGGGACTGCTCTCGAACCCGACAGGGTAGATGGGACAGTTCTTGGTTTGTTGATCCTTGGTTCGTCGTCGCGCGTTTTCCACGGTATAATCACAGAGCTTGTCACAGGGGCTATGCCGTCAGCTGCCCGTCCTTACACATGGAATGTGTAATGGAATGAGATGGAATGGAATGGATGTGGAATGGAAGGGAATGAGATTTTCTGTCTTCGTAGACAATCCCACTTTTTGACTAGGAAGGGGTAGGATGGGGAAGGCAGGCTCTGCGGTGCATGGCAGAGAGGTGAGCCAGAAACCTCTGCAGATGGGAGTCCTCCTTGCGAGGCCACAGCTCGGTGCGATGGACCCACACTGTTCTCTGCAGGCAGATCCCTTAGGTGAGGGTTTCTGGCTTCCCACCTAAAACAGAATGTATACCGTTAAACAAACTTACTTGCTGCTTACACCTGCTTTAGGAAAGGCAGGCTGGTGTCAATGGGATTTAAAAATTCAGAAGACAAGCTGTATTTATGTGAAAGGAGGCACCACCTCAACTGCAGTCCTCGGAATTTCACTAGTGAAGGGTCCTC
>NW_010427258.1:91653-93721 GCF_000710305.1 Buceros rhinoceros silvestris | reverse complement strand
GCAACGGAGGCTCACACAGAGCTAATTTATGACTTTGGGGGGGTGGGGGGAAATAAGGTCTAATAAAGCAGGCTGTTTGCACGGGATCACCATGGAGACGAGGGGAAGCAGAGTCATAATTAAACGCTTTCTCCTCACAAGAAGGTAATTTTCACTTCACAGGGAGAAGCGTAATCTTCTTACGAAGTGTAGGCACAGAGGGTGGTGCTGGGGGGACGCAGCCGAATCGCTGGTGTATAAATAGAATATTATGATTAGGGTTTTTTTCTGTAACAATGGCTAATGTGTTTTCAGCTGAACTTCACTCGGAGGACTAATCCTAAATGTCTGTTGGTGGTGACTCAGTAATTTCAGATTGTCATAATCTAAGCAATGATGACCCCTTCAGAACAAAAAAAGAAACAAATAGCTACATCACTTTGAGGCGATGTGGTTGCACAGAAAGGCACAACCAGCTGGAAGCGAAGGCTAAGAGCTGGTTTACTCCGAGGTTATCTGAATAGATGGTCATACCAGAGCTGGAAGGTTTCTTTATGAGAAAAGGAGTAACCAAACCAGTGTAAGACAATGAATGGGATGTTGATCGTCACCGCCCGTTACACTGAACTCTAAACCTAGAAATGGGTTTGGGTTTGGGGTCAGGCACTGCGAGCCAGGAAGAGACAGTCCTGGAGTGCAATTTTGGATTGAACTTTAGTTCCGGCCTTTTTCAGATCACTGAGTAAATGAAATATTCCAGGCTCCTCTCATACACCTGCTACAGCGCTTCCTTCTGAGCCAATGAGGATATTAATATTTGTAACTATTTTAAGTTCTTCTATTATTTGTCTTATCAAGCAATCCCATGCACCTTGCTGTGGAGTGAAATACAAATTAAATTAAGGCAAACAGTAGATGATTAATCTCTGGTGCTCAAGTGTTCCGATACCCTAAGTGAAGGGAACAAAGGACTCTTCTAACGTGAACTGCTCGACTCCCTCCCAAAGGGGCAATCTTGACTGAAGGAGGAATGTATGTTTCTGCCATTTGATTCTGGAAGCAGAAGTGACTAATGACAGGAAGGCATATGCAGTCTCGGTTTTAATTCCTCTATATAATTTTCTGTTAATTAATTGTTTTGGCCTTTGTGAGATAAACATCAAAGAAACTAACAACACGTCTGACATACAGACAAAGATACAAGTATTGTCATGCTTTTAGTAAGGAGAAAGGACTATCAATACTAAGTAGCATTTTTTCCCCTAATACAGACTTCATCAGATCAGACAGTGTGTCCCACTGCATGGCAGAAGCTCTACCGGTACGCGAGACAATAGCTCTTTTATGGTGTTGTGTTATACATACGGTATGTGGAGAGAAACAAAAGGGGATAAATACTGATGGGGTTGTGCAGGTAGGTGTAAATGGTTAGTAGAAGAGTTAGCATGTTTGGAAGCTTTTCAGGTTTTACATTTGTTTATCAAATAGTACTGAACGTGCTTCAAAATGATAATAAAATGAACATAAATGACTTAATATTTTACCCGATGTTGTTGTAAGTAATCACTTGCTATGTGCAATGTCATACAATCAGCTACTCAAAACCAGAAATACAACTATACTATTGTAAGGATTATGTATGCTAGGTGACATTATTGTAAGGTATTGTATTATTCTGGAAAATAATTTTATCATTATAGTTCTCATACCAACGTAAACATGTATGGACTCAAAGTCAAAAGGAAAGTCTCGGAGGTGCTAAATGATACACACAAAGTTTGTGTTTACATCCCAACCCTGCTCGCAGACAAACCACGCAGAGAAGTAAGTTTGAAGATGTAGGATGTTTGTTAATTTGAAAACTAAATTAATTGTCATTAACGTTTAAGTCATGCATTTAAATTATACAGACAAATAAGCCAATAACTATATATGGATGTAACTGAAGGATCACTGCAAAAGCATTCCCATTTTTATATGGCACTGGAATATTCCTAACTGGAGATGCCCTCTTGTTTTGTAATGTTTTCTTGAATGCATGATGTGGTCAAAGATTATTCTGCTCCAATTCATTTGGCTACGTCTACTG
>NW_010427258.1:83819-91541 GCF_000710305.1 Buceros rhinoceros silvestris | reverse complement strand
AAATACACTGAGGTAGAAAATGTGGTAACAGATGAAGCCAGCCTGTATTCTAAAGATTTTTCTGGTTGTTCATGTGGGTTTGTTTAAAGACATTGTTTAAATTGCTCTTCCTGACCTCTGCAATTCCAGTTGGATTTTTTTAGCCCATGTATACAAGGAATTTCAGTGACCTAGCTGAGAGTGAGGAGGAGGCAGCATGCAGCTTCCCGTGTATTTACCGTGTATTAAGAGGATTCCCCGATGCAGTGCTTCATTTTCCTCTCTCTCTGGAAACACCGGCGTAACAGCAGGTTGACTGTACACAGCAGGGTTACAGGGCCTGCGGGCTGACTCGCACAAGTTCGGAATCTTCTGTCACTGGACCATATAATCTCATTTTAGCTGAAACAGAATAATGTAAACATCAGAATGAAGGAACTGGGGATGAACAGGATGCAGATGGCACGCGTTAGTTCATTAGAGTTCCTATTGCTTTCATTTGCAATTCTTTTTTATGAACTACAGCTTGAGGTCAAATCTCAGAGGGAGTTTCCTATGTGAGAACAAAGCCAAAGTTTGGTTTTGGGGGTTTTGTTTGTTTGTGGGTTTGTTGCTTGCTGGTTTTTGGTTGTTTTTGTTTTTTTTTTTAAAGAGGATTCACTCTTCCAAGAGCACAGAGTAACTGCCTGGTTCAAATAGCCTCAGATGTTGATTTTTGAGAGGGTCTGGACACTCGCAATCCAGATCGATGCCAGCAGAAGCTGCGATTGCTCCAGGTTCAAATAGCCTCAGATGTTGATTTTTGAGAAGGTCTGGACACTCGCAATCCAGACCGATGCCAGCAGAAGCTGCGATTGCTCCAAGCCTTGAACTATCAGGACTTCATGATAAAGCTTCTTACCTAGTGTGCTGTTCTTCACAAAGCATTCATTGTACAAACGAAAGGCTATGTTACAACCTTCATTTACTAGATGTAATCTTTCCATTTCCAGATGTAATCTTTAAAGACTACAGTGAATTTAATCACATAAAAAAACTTAACACATGCCACTATGATCTTATTAAATGTTCCTGTCGGAAATAAGATCAACGAGGTGTTCAGGACAGTTAGGGACAGTTCATAGCTATTCATTCTGAAACAGAGATACAAATACACTGACTCACATCCTTCATACGCAACTTTAATTAAACAACAGCTCAGCCCAGTAATGAATTAAGATGTCACAATCACAGTCTGAGAAGAAAATAGAAACTTCGCCTATCTGTGCAGGCTCTACTGACAAACGCGTCGTTTCCTCCAGCATTTCAATGGTGCTTATAGTTCCTATTGGTAGTGTAGAGAATACTGGAAATAGTCTAAGACAAGAGGGAATGAATGTTTCTTTGTTTTAATTGAATCAGTTATTTTCTCCTTTAAGACAAAATAATGCATTTCAGATTTAAATGAACTATTTTATGGCCACTGAGCAATATTTTAAGAGAATTACGATAATACAGAGAACACTAGGCTTCATATTTCAGTCTTCATTTAAGCCCACTGTCACAGTGAGTGAATAAGCCTTAACGAAGGAATGCACATCAAAACATGTCTTAACTGTGAACTGTCTCTAGACTGTGCCGTTGTTAAGAAAGTGAATTTCATTTTTCTTATTGTGCCATGACTTAATGGCAGATTCACAGGAGAAGAATCACAACACGACTTCCATTAGGAAATACTCACAGGAGAGAGTTCTGAAACCAGTAGCATCCTTCCCTGCTGCCGTTGAGATGGTTGTTCAAAGACCCGTTGTTTTCACTGAGTTTGGGAGAAGGCCAGAATGTCCAGTTGTATCAGATTTTGTGTGTAAAGACACAATTGATGGTGATCTGGGGTTAGCTCTGAGCTGGAAAACTACTCTAGAAAATATCACGTCCTGTCACAACATCAAGGGGAAATTTTAAAGGCAGTTAAGAAAGTTTAAAAAATTATTAAATACTAATTAAGTTCTAATTAAAAGGTGATGAAAGATTATTTAGATGGTTAAAGTCAGCAATCACTTAAGAAAACATAATACAAAGAGGGATTTCATTAGTTCCAGAGATTATAGTTTTTCCCCTTTCCCCTTTCTCTTTCCCATCCTCCATCTTTCCCGGCAAGGATCAAGAGAAAAGGGAGGGTCTAAAGAGGGCAGGGGTATGAAAATCAGAACAGATTTCAATACCATCGTCTATCTGAGAGACAGTTGCAGGAAGCCAAAATATTGCTCTAATTATATCCTTCCAGCAGTCACAGAGCATAGAGAAGATTGACAATCTCATTTGATTTGTAGTCATAGAAGATGGGGCTCCACAGACTGAAGAAGAGCACACCATGTCAAAACTCTGCATTACTTGAGGAGATGCAGACAACCATGACAATGTGTGAAAATGCCACCCCCACCCCCCCTTAATTCTGGGATAATCCATTTTAATTTGTACAAGTATATACTGGTGCCACAATGTTTTGCTCTCTGTGCTACTTGTCTGCCCGGCACCACGCAATTAAAGAATGCTTTCTCAGGACTGCCATCGCTGAGTTCTTCAGTGGACCTTGCCAGTGGTCCACCACGCCTTCCTTCTTCTCCAGTGCAGGATCGGTTCCAAGGCAAAGAACTGTTGTGGTGCGAGCAGCGGTATTAGATGTTGTTAACAGCTATATGAACACAACGTCACAGCCTTCTTGTTGGAGAAGACTGATGAAGGGGCTTCTCAGCCTCTGCGCTATTTGCGGTGGTGTGCTTCAAGAGCTGACAAGTTAAAAGCTACTTCGGAGATGTACAGTGTTGCTACCAGACACTAATTCCTTTTTTATTTCTATTGATACGACGTGCGATCAGCAGCATTGTGCACTGAATTAACTCAAGGAGATACCATAAAACTTAAAGCTCCTTCATCACTAGGAAGGATAGTTACCATAATTCAAAAGTTCTGTAGCAGGAAACACTCTAGTGAGTGTTCTTTGAGGAGGCTAAGAAGAGAATCGAAGCGTTACATTCCTTCCACGGTGTCTCTCTTTGGGCTGAAGCAGCGCCTCGCAGACATGACAGGGGCATCAGCCACCGAACTAATGCCTAAGGAAAGTAAGAAGGCAATAAAACATCCAGGAGTGGAGCAGCCTATACTAGGGCTCTTTTTGTTTTATCTTCTGTGTAAATGCTGTAACCCAGCCTGAACAGACCACGGGCCTATCATTGTTTTGTTGTAACTTCTCAGGGCTGATTTGTGCTGCTAAAGATTTTATCTAACCCTTGGTGCTGATGTATTTGTTCAACACGTTTGCGCAGTTTGAGTCTTGTGCATGGCTTTTGGGAGCTCGTTAGCAGCTGGAAAGGGATGCTTTTCCCCCTTAGCCATCATGCCCTGGTAAACTGCAGGAGATTGGAAGCCACTGGCATGGGAGGTTTGAAAACTCAAAAGCATATTAAAAGCAACGTATAGTAGGTTTGAAGTACAGATGCTTGTAAGGAACAAGGGGAAGGCAAAGAGAAATGGGTACAACTGGAGTGCGGATAGATGGTGCCAGCTTTCCAAGTCTGCTCTAGCCATCTTTGCTGCAGATCTCTCCATTGCAGGCCCATAATTCAGAAACCCTCGTAACTGCGTGCTTAACTTAAACCATGTGCTTAAGACACGAGGAAACTGATGGCAAAGAGAGGGCCAGGACAGAGCCCGATGCTCTGGACGCCCTGCCTGTCAGGCTGGTGCTCTCATCCTTTTGCAGTCATTTAGCTCACTGCCTCTTCACATGCTTTCATGCAGCATAAAAGAACGATCACGGATTACAAAAAAGAGTCAGGCTTAGCTTCTCCAAACACCGATGTCTTATCTGAGAAATACCTGTGGGCTGTATCTGAAATAATGCATGGTTGTGCCAGTTGCTGGGCAGCATATAAAGAGAAACTGTCACACTTTAAGTAGTTCGCAGTCTAATTTGAAAAAGACAGAAAACTGCAAAAACCCCAAGAGTTTCTTATATTTTACATATGGAGAACTGAGATGTAATACAGACACTTCTCTGAGTGTCTGTAGGAAGCCAGTGGCACCACTGGAACTTGGCTCTGGATTTCGTAAGGCTCAGTCCCGTATCTTAGCCACGGAAATCACTCTCAGCAGAACTGCTGCTCTGGTAGATGCTGCTTACAGATCTAGGTGTTTCAGGAGCTACTAGTCAACTCAGGGGAAAAAGCGGAAGGGAGACAAAAAAAATATTTTGTGTGGAAAAGGAAATCTGTTCTCACTGTAAGAGTTTTTATTTATTTTTTTTCAATGTAGATGGAGTTTCTAGTTCTGTGGCTTCATATTACTAATAATGGAGAAAACAATTTAGGCAAGAACATTTAGGAAATTTGGTGAATTAAGGAAAAAATATTCTGAAACTTTGCTCTTTGTATAATGTTATACTGGGACAGTGTGTTTAAAATCACAGGCAAGTCTGGTGTTTCACTTGGAGATTTAGGACAAGAATTTGTACGTGTTAAAAGTCTTCAGAGAGTCAGTCTTTGTGCTGAATATTGTCCCACCTAACAGGAAAGAAAAAGGGAAACCATGGGCTTTTTGATGAAAGATGGACAGGGATTTCTAATTACCTTTTACTACTTCTCTTTCCTCTTCACGATTAATTTACCTTCTAGTGACCTTTTTGGCTATGAAGTAGGCAGAGATAGTTGGGAACTTGACAGAGAAGAGATAAATCAGAGAACATGTATTTGTCCACTCTGTCCTGCCCACCTTAGGGCAGGTGCATGTACACCACTTTCAGTCAATAATAAAAAAATAATAATTAACAAAAACCCTTCACACTTTAACTATGAATGAAGATGGTTTAAAATTAGTCAGTCCATCAATGTTTGCACCACACTTTGAAAACGCAGTAAGTTATATAGTGCTTGGAGTTGTGTTTATCTGGGAACTTAACTGTTTTAGTGAGTAGTTAAGTAACAGGTTTAATCTTTCACAACCTTTAGTTTTGGAACACTGTTTCAAGACTGCCCAGTTCAGGCTGTAATGGACAGGTTCCACCATTTATTTATTGATAACATTATGGCATTTTTAAACCAAACCTGTGGCTTTGTATTTTAAAAATTTAATATGTAGAATTAATTACCCTAGCTCCTCTAAGCGGGTTAGATCTATAAATACCAGAGTGAGTAAAGCTAAATATGATACATTCACTTTGCTTCTAAACGTAGCTGGAGTTTGTATGCTAATACAGTGGGTTCTTTGTGCCCATTGAATCCCATGCTTCTGTTTGAAATTCAAGTTGATGTATGGTCTAATGTATACACAATTTATACATGCCCTGGAGAGCACATCATAGAACGACTTGATGCAGGTCAATAGCTTCATGCTCGAGTGCATAAATATTTCAGTAAAATGATCTTAATCAAAAGGTATCTTATCTTGCTCTCTGTGGTACAGCAATATCCTGTAATCACGTGGTTCGTGCATGTGGATCTATCATTATAACTTTATGCATGTCCTTATGCATAAAGCACTTCATGAGTGTTGCATATAATGAAGAGACAATGCCTTATTCTGTTTTTTTTTCTTTTTAACATCCTCAAACTGTTCTGTTGCTCCTAACCAGCAACTGGACATAGACCAAGGCATTACATCAAACGGGTGAAGCCTTCAACCTTTTCTGAGGGCTGCTACATCCTCGGGCCATACAGTCCTCCCTATGCCTTGCCCATAGCGATCTGTTGTGAATGTCTGTCACATCTCATTCAGTGGCTCACAGAATGCAGTTGCTGGATTTTACCTCCTAACTAAACAGCCTGCACCAAGACTTGTTTTTTTAATCCTCATAAGAAATGCTCTACTGGGTCAGAGCTGTGCTCTGTCCGCTCTAGGACAGTGCTCTTGACAGTGGCAGTAGAAGCTGCTGTTTGGGGAGATGGCCCTTGCCTAGCCTTGAAGCTCGAGACAGGCTGGAAGCAAAGCAAAGGGTGGCTGAAGGAACACCCGTGAACACCAAATGAAAGATTCAGGGGCAATTTTCCGTGTCTGGCTTCAAATAACACACAAAGGTGGCGATGCTTTGGGCAAGTTTGCTCAGCAGCTAGAACCAGCCCTGCTTGCTTGGGGGAACTCAGACAAAACATCAGCAGAAATCAGACTCCAGGAGACTTTCTTGGCTCCTGCAAGTACTTCTTAATTCTTTCATCATGAATGGTTTGAATTTGGGTGGATTGTTTAGATTGAGCAAATGTTCTCTACGGAAAGGTTAGCTACTGTTCTACAGGAGAATTATACGCTCTCCCTTATTGCCACGTCTTGCCACGTAAGACGTGATGACATTGTTTTCCCTGTGTTTTGAAAGAGTAGAGTGTGACAGGTGGATTAAGACCCTGGAATCTTGACCAGTTCGTTTCAGTAGCAGAGAGAAAATGACAGTGCACTTGAAAAACACTCACTCAGCAGCGTGAGCTCAGAGCAAAGGGGATGTCGGGAACTACCACGGGAAAGGGGAAGCTTTCACTGGCAGGTCTTGGCACTCACGGTTGTTGGGGTTGTTTGACAGATTTGATTCTGTGTGCTTGCCTTCCCTCCAGCTACCTAAATCCTCAGCTCCTTTCGGCTTGCTCACAGTGATTGATAGTGTGATAGAACCCTGACTTACCTGCGTTTCTCTAAAGTTTATCCTTCGCAGATGGGACTTCCGTAATTTCATAAGCTCTGTAATTGTAATGATGGAAGAAAAAGATCCTGTTTTGAATTTATTTCTTTTTAATTATAGCAGCTATGCAGACTATGTAGCAGTTTTCTGGGATTTCAAGGTTTCAAGGAGAAAAGCGCCCTATTCTCAGATACAGCAGTTCAACATAACTTCACCTAAAACGTTTACCTCCCTAAGAGTTGCTCATTTGTCTTTGCTCTGTGTTACAGCACCTAGAAGTTACTGCCAGTAACTTAGAGTTCTTGGAAGCAGAGAATAAATACATTAGAATAAAAGCTGTGCAGAGAAAGCTCCACAAAACCCAAAATGGAGCCTAGTGCTTCACTCATACAAATTCTCCACTTGCTCACCGTGAGCTCTCAATGCCCAGTCTCTAGAGTAACTCAAGAAAATTAATGGAAAAATCAGAACTGAGATAAACTACCTGTATCACTTCAGCTTTCACGTATGAGACACTGAACTCCGGAGAACTTCACAACCTGTAACGCTGCTTCTGCAAGTGAGGCACATGAGGGAACTTCCCATCGTCTGGGAATCCCCTACGTCAAGGAACGCAACAGAGGTCCTGAAGAACACAGTATTTTACTGTAAACTACCGACACTGATTCAGAATTGAATGGCATGGTGCAAAAAATTTACACCCTCACCAAAACCTTGACTCTGCTAGATCTGTAGTAGGAGCAAATATGAGCCATTGCCTGAGGCTGGTTTACTTGAGCCCTCGCAATAGTGGTTAACAGATGACATGATCAGATGGGTATTTTCTTAAGGCAAACACAGGGTATGTGAACAACAGCTGTCAGGATAGATAGCAAATAGGCTTCTTAGTGTTTTGGTGTACATTTTCTGCTGTAGTTCAACCAGAAGAATAAACTGAAAGGAAGCCAAATAAAAGAGATCATTTTAACAAGTAAAAGCACAAGGGAGTGCCCTTCAAAAACAGGAATACTGTGTGAATGAAAACATTTTCAGAAGGGGCCCTAACACATAAATAGAAATGTATCCCTCCTCTCTCTTCTTTAGTCCATGCAAGCATCTTTGGAGAC
>NW_010427258.1:80707-83692 GCF_000710305.1 Buceros rhinoceros silvestris | reverse complement strand
GCATTCCTCCCCTCTCACTGAGGTGGTGCTTTCCTACACTCTCTTGCTCTCTTAGCGTAGAGCTTGTTGCAATTTTTTTTTCCCACTTTTCAGTCTGTTTACAGTTTTTCCACTTTTCTGACATCTAGTCTGATTTTATTCTGTTAGCTAGCCCTTTTCTTAGCAAATGCAGCAGCCCCTGCTCCAAATGCCTTTCTCCTGAATTATTCTTCTGAAAATAGAATGGGTGTTACTACTGTATCAACAGAGAAGCCAGCAAAGCCTGCTTCCCTACAGTTTCAGCATTTTCAGTCCTCAATTTGATCTTAAACTGTCAAAAATCTCATTTCTGACTTAAGGTTGGATCCTCTATTGTTTAATGATGTGTCAGTCTGACTGAAAACTACTCCCTCAGGGCACTTTCAGTCTCTGCTGTGTGGGTGCTTTGGTGTGAAAGCAGAACTGGCCTCACACCGAGCCTTTTCCTACAGGTAATACTTAGTAGGGTCACCAGTGTCCTTTTTCATGAGCTATATCCTTTGTTGAATGTCACCAGTAAGCTCCAAAGTTATTGTGGGCACCATGAGGTGAAAAGCGATTAAATAACTCTTGTTTCTGAAAGAAGAATCTGGGAGCAAAAAATAGAAGATGCTTTTTCAGTAACTTGCTGTTCCATTTATATTTTTCTCAGTCTTGCTCTCATAACACTGCTTCTAGGATGTGTTCAGGCTTTATTCCAGTGCATCAAAGATCTCCAGTTCTATCAGCCTCTTAGCTATGACCTGGAGCATTACTCATTGATCTCGTTTGGGAGATGATGTTTTATACAATCAGCTCTCTTGTGTCCTGTACCTGCAAAAAATTCATTCCACTTTCCATCCTGGAATTTAAAATTTATCTATTCCTCTATTTCTTTGCCTGTTGAGCATTTAGACGTATTTTGCAGTAACACATTTTAAAAAACCAGCAGCAACAACAACAAAAACCTCAGCAACATCCTCTACCCCTCCAATCCAGACAGAACACACACTGCTAGGAGCTGATGCATTCTGAGAACGTGGTTTGTTTGGCTGCTCTAATGAAGTGATTTTAAAAGAGTTAAGTTACTGAACGTGTTCCTAGCAGCCTAGACGTCATGAAAATATCAGCAGAGAAATACACCCTATATTTGAGAATAAGATATGTATGGGATGATGTTTTCACTCTATCCAAAAGGACTGATCTCTCAGAACAAGAATACACCTATAAAAATTTTTCCCCTTTTTTCTCATCCCATTAGAAGAAAGAGAAGGCTAATTCTGGTGGGTGTAATTAATTAGTTTTTAATTCAAATTCCCCTCCCACCCTCCCTTAAGAAATTCCCCTGCAATGTGCCATCACAGCATTGCAGAAATCTTTTTTAGATCTTGGTGGCTGATGTAAAGTTGTCTGAGAACAAGAACTACTTCTGAACAGATTAATCTAAATATACGTATCCAAGTGGGAAAAAGTGAAAGTATGATACCCTAGATCTTCAAAATTTGCTTTCATTTTAAGTAGTTTCTTGAAGAAAGAGGAGAATCTCAGGAGTTACATCCTGTCTTTTCAGAAATACTAATTTTGAAACACCATAAAACATTTTTCCTGCTTTATGTTAATGGTCTGATTTTTAGCCTGATAGTGTCTGTTAAAATGAAATCATACAGACTTAAGAAATATCTTTTCTGACAGGAAGAGACAAGTCTAAGCATATCAGAGCCAATGGGAAACACGTAGATTAGGGATTTTGTTGTTGTTATAGATCATAATATTCTCATAATACAACAGAGATTATGGAAATACGGCATAGTCATATTTTGTCTGACATTCTGTAAAGAAAAAAAGACTTAAAGGATTAGTCTTGGTAACTTAGCTGTTCCTTTGCACCATATTGTCATATAATAGAAAATAATGCAGCGCATATCCCCAACATGAAAGAGAGCCTCTGGTCAGAATCTCGTTAATGCCAGAAATGATTTAAAGCCAGTGAACAGTCCCAGTTTTCTGTCCCAGAAATGACAACACGAGATGTGACACTTCTTATTCTAATGCTACGTAAGAGCATAGCATGCATGTGATTAGGGTATCATTCAACACGACTAATTCCTCAAGATTCGCTTCTCCTCATTGTTAGAAACCTCAGGACAGCACAAGAAAGCAGGATTAGGTTTTTGATGAAAGCTGCTACTTTGACAGGGAATGAAACTATCCGACTACTTTCTTTTCCAATGTCTGTTGAAGGGAATGGGCTAGGGAGGCAAAGTGAACTGGTTTTCACTCAAGTAAGCTGAGCACCCAATTTACACATTCATTGGACACAAAGCTTCACTCCCTGCGCTAACAAATCACCGTAATGAAGCATTTGCACACCCACACACATTTATCCGCATGCTGTTGCTCAGCTTGCACCTGCAGTGATGGTGAATAGATGTATAATTGCAAACATAAGCTGTTGAAAGAACAGCTACTAGGCAAGGTCTATATAGCTGTAGTAAGTGCCTGCTTTTTCTCTCCGTGTTGCTGTGGTTGGCAACTTTTTGTGAGCTGTGTTACCACATAAATCCTGCTCTTCCATTACTCAACTCTCAGAGACTTCTCCAAGGAGCCTGTATCTGCTCCGGCGTTGGTATCGAGCCATGAAAATGTTGGGTAACTGCTCCATCAGCTTGTCAGCTTCTGCAGACTCAGAGAGCCGTGAGTCTTCCAGCTCCTGACTTGATAAACTCAAAGCAAGGGCAAGTGCTAGAGGGCCCAAGTTCAAGCATGCTCAGATCTTCCAGCTGAAGGAATTTGTGTAGAAGAGGTCAAAATCTGGTACTAGAAGATTCCCCTGAGAAAAACAAGTGCTACATGCTGAAATCTGCAAAGTTTGTCTTGTATGAGTTGCTAATGGCAGTACTGTCCTTTCCGGTTTACAGCTTCCAAATCAGATCTTATAATCACTTGATACCACAAATCAGTAGTTGGGGGGGGGGGGGGGTGCCCAAA
>NW_010427258.1:37110-80651 GCF_000710305.1 Buceros rhinoceros silvestris | reverse complement strand
TAACACAAAAGTGGTGGGGGGGGGGGGGGGGATGTCACTAGAACACTGAAGTCATACCCCTTCATTAAACATCCAAGTGACATTGCAAACTTTAATATCATGACTGTTATTGTGAAGTTTTTAATTATAGATTATCAAAATCTTGGTTTTGATCCCTCATTTCCCACGTAACATACACCCGTGTGCAAAACAAAATCATTGATCACTCGGATGATTTGTATCCTCCAGAAGCAGCACTGAGCTTCCTTTGTAGGCATTTTGCCATTGCAACAAGCCTGACTGATGCGGTGCTCCTGCTCCCATCTTGTCATTTGGGCAGCTTTCAGAAGGGACGACTTCAAAGCAACTCTTCCAAAATAGTATGTCTGGAGTGGTTTTAAGTAGCTGCTTTATTTCACTGTTCTGCCCGGAACACACTCTGCCTTCTGAGATGTGAAGAAGGCTTCAGCTATTCCACTGCCCTCTGAGTCTCCTTAAGCTGATGACCTTGTTATTTAGGATTATTTCTCGTGACAGACGGGTTATTTACAGCAATTGTTTCCCAAAGATGCCCATAATATCACTGTTGTAAATTGTCAGCAGCTTTGGGATTGCAAGTATCACAGTATTTGTTTAGTCTTAACCATTCATCTGCAAATCAGTGAGTTCAAAGTGGCTCCAACATCAGTTTTTAATAACAGTGATGTTTGATTAGTAATTATATTCCTCCTTTTAGAGTTTCGTCTGAAATCTAACAGTTCTAACTATATGTTTTTAATAATGTCTGTGTTTGATACCACTGTCCATCTGCTGTTTTTCTGAGGAGAACGGAACCTCAGAGCTGCCCATCTAAACCAGCGCATCACGGCAAAACTCTGCGCATTATTTAAATGCATGGACACTAAACGGTGATTCTCTCTCAGGTCTTCTGCTATCGTATAACGAAAATGGATTTGATATGCATAATCACTGTTTAATTGTAGTATCTCCTAAGAAGGCTATTTCATACCAGTGAAAATAATAGCATTAGGACAAGTACATGGTTTTCGTTAATAAGCAAGTTATTCTGATTAGCCGGTTCTAATAGCATCGTCGCGTTGTATATGGTCTCTCCTCAGCAATAACTCTGGTAATTACAGTTTCTACATGTGGTCCAAGTCCTGATAGGAGAATTTTAAAAGTGTGTAGCTAGATTTTTCTGCCTGCAGCTACAGCCAAGCTCTATGATAAGGGAGGGTAGCCATCAGGTTTTATTTTTTTTTTTTCAGTTTTTACCATTGTTGCTGAAAAAAATAATAATGGGAGATTTTATTGGTGGGAGGAGGTGGGAAAAAGAGAAGTAAGGAGGGGATGGGAGCTGTCACCTGTTTACCGTTATATTTTGGTGTGTTTTCCTTTTAACATAACCCAAAGGCTAGTCCGGATTTCACACATTTCCTTTCTTCATGGCTCACGTCACTAGAAATCCACCAAGGCTGCAGTCAGATCCTCAAACTATCTCATAGTGGGCTTAGGAGAGGCCAACTTAAAGCCCCAGCTTTGGCCCTAATATCCATATATAAGTGGTTGCTCAAGCTTCAGCTGTATTTACAACTGAATTTCAGCTGATGAAGTGCTACTGTAAGATCTGTTTCTCTAAAACAATTCAGAATGCAGAGTCAAGGATAAAGCCATTGGGCTGTCACAGGAGAACAAAGCTTTTTGATTCAAGAGGATTTAACTCTGGAACAGTCTTGCAGAAGTGCTTGGGAAAGTCTAGTCTGATAGTCTTTAAGAAATATTACACAAACGGCCTCATTTTCTAATTTATTCCACCAAAAGTTACATTTACAGTTGTAACTTTTATTCTATTTCCAGAATACTCCTTGAAAAAGACTCCAGAAAACCCAACCCAAAGTTTAGCCTCTGAAAAAAAAAGCGAAAAGCCAGGCAATTACATCTATAAGTAACTGAGTAATTGTCAATGGTTTTCTGCAGAAAGTGCTCAAATACTTGGATGACAGACAGCATTAAAAAAACCCAAAACCCAACCCTAACAGAAAAACCAAGGTCTGAAGGGGCCTAAATAACCTACCCTGATGATGTAACTAAGCCCTGATGGGAAGAACTGGAAGGACAGTGTCACTGCTGTTGCATGTGGAATTCCTATTCTGTCAACAACAGGACCTCAGTTCTGGGAAGACTGCAACCACTTCAGGAAAAAATGTAGTTTGCCATTTGTTAGTGCATGATATGCACTTTGTTTTCTATACAATAAGAGATTTAATGAAATGGCTTGGGGACTGAAACAGTTTTTCAGCTATTAATAATTTTGTAGCTGATTTAACCATTCACCTAGAACTGTGATGCAGAGCAAGTAATTGCACATGTTAATGGCAATTACAATAACAGGCATAATTAAGTGGTTTGCATATGCACTCATGGGATTTTTGTGCATACAAATTATTTGTATATTTTGGCATCTGATTTTACAAATTTTCTTCGTTATACGTAAAAGGACTCTCTTTTAGATGTTGTTGCCATGCCTGTTTCATTCTGCACAATATATTATACTAAATGTTTATTTAAGCACACAATTACCGTTGATACATATTTCAACCAATTTATTGTAATTGACCAACTGTTTAACCAGATTGGATGAATAAAGCTTTTTCTTTTAATCAAAGACAGATTCTTATGTGTTTGTCTAGTTCTCTGCTAGATCAAGGAATGTCTTATTCGCTAGAAATACACAAATTTTAGAAACATGGTTTTGTAACCGAACTTTGAAAAATCCCTTTATGCGTCTTGAAAGTCTACCTGTGGAAGAACCCACTTACTAAAGAGTTGAGAGCACCGAGGCCAGAATTGGCCAGACTGCTTTTTCTTCCTTTGGTTTTGTTTTATTACTTCAATGTTCCTTTTTTATTTTACTTTCTTTAAGACTAGGTCATGCTACCAAATGATCGCCCCGTCCCAGATCTTTAAACTTTGTTTTCAGTTTCTCAGCAGTCACTTTGTTTAATCTTGTCACAGTGGTTTTAAACTGATTCTGACGTGGTGAAGATAGGTTCCTGTGCGTTGGTAGACAGGGAGTGCTTATTTTGGAGCTGCACACCTCTAGGGTGTGATCATGTCCTCAGAGCAGAAGAGAAAAAGTCTTTTCATTCCCATTTACAAAGGGCCAAATTTTAGTCTGAGTGGCACCCAAGTTGTCTGTATGAACCAGAAACGAAGGACCTTCATTAAGCTTAGCCACTTTCACTTAACTCCTGGTTTGTCTCCACCTAAGACATGCTGGTTCCTTTCCACAGTAAGGCAGGTAGAATCCTCCAAGAAACCACAGCTGATGTGACTGGTAGGGTAAGGGTTTTTTCTCAATGTATCTTCCGTTTTGGAAAATTCTGCTTAGGTTAGCCTTGAGGTATCTGCATAAATAGTTTCACCAGGAAATGGAAAAAAAGAAAAGGGAAAGAATACCCTAAATTCAGAGAACCAGCTTACATAGGAGGACAACCAGAAATTGTTTGGCTGTATCAGTTCTATGGTTTGGCAGTTTTATAATGACTTAAGGGAGCAGGATGATTCACTGCAGAATAGACAGAGTTAATGATGATTGAAGAGTTCTAATGATGCCTTTTGTGTACAAACAAAGTACAAATCCATTATATTCTGCTTTCATTTTATTAATTAATCATTCATTACCCACTGCAACATGAACTAAGCCTCTCTGAAGAAACTCAAAGTAATATAGAATGGTTTGGGTTGGAAGGGACCTTTGAAGTCCAACCCCCAATTCTTAGTATTCTCCTGCTCCTTTTCTTCATAAAAAATATATCAGTCTCTGATTAAGAGATAGAATTATTAGAACAGGTTTAGAGGATACAACTGTCTCCCAGGATGACCCAAGGCTCTGATGACATAATTAGAGCATGCTGCAGTGGCCAGAGCAGCTACCCACAGCGTGCACCCTCAGTGGTCTCGCCCAAAGTCATTATGGTTAATGTTCAACCTAAGGTCAGTCTCCAGGAATGTCCCACTATGCACATGTCTCAGAACATACAGAGTCAGCCAGTGCTGGAACGAAGCCTGTAGAAAAACCCAGTGACCATCCACGTTCATTCAAATCACAAATTCTTATTTCAGAGCATTTGCAAGTAGAGAAAACATTCAAATTCTCAACAAGCAAGGTACCAAATGGTCATGTTAGTCTGGGAACACACTCAAATTGTTCAATCTATTCTAATTTGGCCAATTTATCCTAAAATAGTGGTCTCTCCCTTTAACAAAATTAGGCAACATCTGCACAAAGCAAGGTTTGAATAACCAAACATATGTTTTGCACACATGCAAATAAATTAAGAGTTGCACTCAGTCAGAGTGAACTGACATAAGGTATTGGACTAGAACTGAGCAATGCCACTTGTATTTGGCTGCTGAACTCAAACAACACACGTTTTGAACACTGCAGAAGTAATCTGGCAAGTACAATTTGGTGATAGTGTCAGGAAAACTGTAATACAACCAAAGGGAATACGCGGACAGAAAGTAAGGTGCAAATATGTGATTCATCAGGAATTATTTGCTCAGCTATAATGGATATCACTGCATCTAACTAAAACAGTAAGGGCTAAAACCAAATTTGGGTCACTCTGTAACCTTAATTATTAACTAATAATCTTTCAAAACTTACTGCCTTCTCAGCAGTCAAAAACTCCCAGACATTTGCCTCCGGTTCCCTAGATAACCTTTAATAACTTTCAGATTGCGTTTTATTTAACCGATGCTGACTCGAAGCATGAACAAGTTCCATCCTTCTTGAAAAATACAGAAATAGCTAAAAGTGAGAATTAGAGAGAAAGCCCTCCTTACTTCTTTTTATAGTCACAGTTTGAATTTCATGCATGGCAGTAGCTCTAAGGCACTGAAGCTATTAGATCATTTTTAGTTCTTCATATTATGTGAGCTGGTTTAGAAGAGAGAAAAACCTACTCAAATATATTTAAAGATAAAAGCAAACCATGAAACACAGCATTTTGAATGTATGCCAGTGTCTGCATCAACGACATTCATGAGCCAACTGCATTCTAAACAATCACACAGAGCCTGACTTCACAGCCCGAGCCATTACAGCAGAACCTACCAGATTTCCTGCACAGGCTTGGTTAGTCTCCATTGTAGTATCAGAAGATGGCAATCATACCTCTTGGCCACCACGCTTCATTTGGTCGTTAGTTCACACCAGTTTTCACCAGACACAACAGTGCAAAGGGTGGCTGTGGATTCAAATGAGGGGAAGTTGTGGTGAGGGGAAGCCCCAGGTGACCTGCAGTGACTGGTACCACACATGGCCAGCTGGGCTTTCTAGGGGATTCTCAGCTGGCTTCCTTGGAATCAGGATACTTAACTCAAGCTGGGGAACTGGTGTGTTCTCTTATCTTTCACTTTCTCCCACATACACCCCCGTTATCTTTAAAATGTCTCAACTGCTTCTACTGGGCAAAGGAGGAGGACAGAAGCAGGATTACATCTTGTCAGAAGAGTTGCCCTGCTCTCTTTAATTGAGCTGGTAGGCCTATGCACCCTCACATTTAGGAAAGCAATCTTGAATTGCTGTTGAAGAACCAGCTTGGAAAACTCATCCAATATGTATAATGAAAGACAAAGTGAATGGGGTGCGTGAAAACCTCTGCTTTATTGCCTTTGCAGAGGGCCATTAATTCTTAGAACACAGGGAGGAGTCCCGTGGCCACACCTGAGTTGGCAACCACCGGCTGCACGTTCTGTGGAGCTCTGGGGTAACAGGACATCCTCCTGCAACTAATGCTGGATGCTACGAGCTCCTGGGCAGTGGCGAATACCTGCAGCAAGCTCCTTAGCTGCTTATTTTCTTCTCACATACTAGAGGAAAAAGTTTACCTGATGAAGAGGTGGAGACAGCCTGGTTTTTTTTTCCCCTGAAGTCTCTAACAGTATTTGAAGCAGCTGTGCACCTTTTTTTCTGTTACATTTGTGCTTCTGCTTGTTTCAAAGGGATTAGGGAGGGCTTAGTGCTTTGCAATGTTTTGAACACAATGTGTAAGTGGAATTTGGAATGCAGACTTTGTAAACCACTCCTGCACAGAGTCCTGTGCAGCTCCACAGGAGATGGTCTTGGATAAACCACTGCGTTTAACGTGCTACGGGGAGGACTGCTGGTGGTCCGATGTGCTAGTTAATTTTTTCTTATGCTTTCATAACCTGTGGGTATATGGGTTGTATATATTTTATATACACTGAGTACTATTTTTAGCCAAAGGTATTTTTGCTTCAAGAAGCTCCCACAGAATTCTGATTGGCCTTTTCCTCTGATCTGTTACACCCTCTGGGATGACTTACTGCACTAATGATGTCTTCCTGAGACACTTCTTTTACCTAAGACACACATTTGTGAAACAAGAAATTGAAATGTACAGAGACTTGAGTGAAGATCAAAAATACCCATATCTTAAATTTCATCTCGCAGCACTGCTATGCAAGTGAGAATAGAAAAATATTTTTGCCTGTCCTCTGCATCACGTGATTTTGGACACAAAGAGGTTTGTTCTGTAGATGTAGTAGAAAGATGCTAAAACAGATTTCCTGTTAAAAACTACCATTCAGTCTTTTTTCTAATACAAGAACATCTGTGTTTTCATGAACAGAAGTCGCGTGGTGCTGAAGTAAAAGTGGAAAAGATCTTTTAGTCTCCATTGAAGAAAATAGTTGAACTTCCATCTACTTCAAAGAATCTCTCTATGCACTACTGGCCATTTTAATGGTTCTTGCTAGTAAATCTGAAGGCTAGAAGATCAGTTGTCATGGGAACTGGCAACAGATGACTCAAGAAAACAAAATTAAATGTTGGCTTGATGTCAAAGCTAATCTAGTTCCCTGCCAGCTGAAATCACAGTTAACACGAGCCATGCCTAACAAGCTGTGATTTGAACAGAGTTGCAGCCAAAGATAGAGTTTCTCACCCCATAAGCAGGAGAACATTTTAAAAAATTGAAACGAATGAGGGGATCCAACAAGTTTGGGAACAGTGAAACTTTAAAAAAACATTGTTTATAATTGTGGAGTTAGAGCCTTAACAGCTATACGTCAGAGTTTCTTCTTTGACATCAAAATCATGATATCAAATTAATTACCATTTCAAGATCTGTCTTAGCTTTTTCAGAATCCATAGGATTCATTTCTGCTGGGACACAATCCAAAAATTGCTTCAAATTGCTGTTTTAGCGCATCTGTTATCTAGAAAATTCCATTCTTATGCTATAAGCTATTTTGCAAAGGAACATCTTTAAGCATATAATTTTTAGACTTTGAATTTAGGTAAACAGAATCATATCTAGCTTCTTTTGTTCATCATCAGTAGGCTTGGAGGTCTAAAGGGCTACATAAAGGACTATAATTCAGAGAATGTGTAAAAAATTCTCTTTTACACATAGTGATGGAAAATAGAGTTTCAGTTAAGAACAATCTGCTAATACTTGGCTCCTCCTAGTGACTGTTAAATTAGCCCATATGGAGTGTAATAGAAAATAGAACAATCTTGAAGTAACTAGGGGTGTTTAGAGCTTGTTTACATAAACAGGACTATGAAAATCCATGCAGTCTAATTTATGAAAGTACAGTGGATTAATTAACTAGTAAAATCAGTGTGGACACTCATGCTGAGAATTAAAGTGGGCTCAATTTAATTTAGCTTTATTCTTTTCCAAAGTAAATGAACCTAAATTGAATTAAGATTACTTTAATTCTAAGAGAGCGTATTCATGCAAATTTAGTGTGGTTTAATTAAGCCACTCCAAGCACACATAGTTAGATAATTTGGATTAGAATTTGTAAGCACTGCCGTGTGAAAAACCCTTAGATTCACATAAAGGGCAACTTTAAGGCTGAAGTGTCTTTGTGTGCAGCTGTATCAGCCTGGTTACTTCAGTAAATGTGCAGTGGTGGACTTGTCCCTTTGTTTTGGGATTTCCCGTATGCACGATTGCCGTGTTCTCTCTAGGGCTACTTGCATTGGGAACATTTTCTAACCCGACTACAGTTTTGTGTTTTGGGCTGTGTACCAGAATCGTCTACTGCCACAACACGATAATCCGTACAACCACTCCGAAGTTTTAGAAGTTCTGTACTGCCAGCGTAGCTTTGTTGTCACTGGTGGATTGCTGGAGTTGTATTCTGAACTTCAGACAATTCATTCTCTAAAAATTAAAGCACCCTTTGGCTTGATAAATAATAAATCCAGTAGAACCTCATTTGTCTTTTTACATGTATAAAATACATAGAGGCCCCTGAGAGAGCATTTCATACACATCTAGTTCAATTTTGAAGCTCAGGAATAGGTTCATGCCAGTCTACCCAGTGCACCTCCATGTTTGAAGTCCACACTCAAAGGAACTGTAAGTCAGCTACACTTACACAAAAAGAATCTCTAGGTTTTTGAAAGACTATATATGTCTGTTTAAGGGAGTGAAAACGTCTGTCTCGGGATGCATATGAAGAGGCACACATGCAATGTTACCTGTGGCATCCTTCTTCTCTGGATGAAGTTGAGGAGTAGATGAGGAGAAGTAGAAAGAAAAATAAACTTTTGTGGTAACAGTGCAACTCCTTGCTCTGTGGGCGCGTCTGATCCATTGCAGACATGCTGTAGACGGCTTCTGGAAAAGTTAATTTGTGACTGGCCTATCATGAAGCGAAGAGGGAGTTGTGCTATAATATTGTGTCTTCTGAGATTGTGCAATTTATGCCTTTTGTTCAAGACTGTGCCTACAGGCACAGTTTAGCCTGTATTTTGTACATAGACAATTCAAAGAAAAATAGATGCCAGGGCAGCACACAGGTCATCTGGCTTAATGATGGTACAAACATTACCCAAAATGATGTTACAAACTGTACCTCATATCTAACCATTTGTATTACATTCCACAGAGAATGTTCCGTAAAGAATATAGTTAATGAATAAAATTTAAGGTTTAGATGGTTTTTAATAAAGCCTTCTATATCAGGATTGCTTATTAATTCAAGGTTGCTCTGTATCTTTGATGGCAGTTTTGAGTTGTTAAGGACTCCAGGTCCTTCTCTAGAAGCTGTGTCTCATCCTGAGCTGATGTTGGTTCTCAATACTGGGGTGACGTCCAGCACACGTGACTATGCCACTGGTCCTCCCAGTGCCGGAGACAGTCGTATGTTTGTGAGAATACATATCATGTATGGTATATTTTACTCTCATTATCTGATGTAAAGTCAGCATCAAATCCTTATAACAATTTTTGAGAGAGGCGGGAGAGGCCCAAACGTGCAGTTCAGGAAAGCATTATATGAGAAAAATCCAACCATTCATGACATGCTGATTTGGATCTATGTATATGTATAAAAACATTATCCAGTTTTAGTCCTCAGAGCAATGAAAATACGGTTTCAAGTCTATGGCCTGTACAACATACAGTATCCTTATGTTCAGTGGGTTAATGTTCTGTCCTTTATAGGGAGGGCAGAAGTCCATGTTTTCAGAATTGACTGCAAACAAAAGACGTGCTTTTACACCTTGCACAAATCGCCTGCTCATTGATCATCACGAGGCAAGCGAGATTGTGAAGTCAGGCTCTTCCAATGCAAGAAGGGATAGGAGAAAATCTTGAAGGGAGTTACAGTTCAATGCTGCTGCTTTTTGACATCGTTCTTTTAACTTTCTTTTATGTTGGCTCAAAAAATGGTCATCCAAAATGGTTTCCAGTGATACGCTCTGTGGTGATGAGTGTTAGGAGTTACAAGGATCTTATTTTAACAAGGGAGAAAAGAAATGCATCTTGTGCCTGATATTAGCAATGTCTGTAAATCTTCCCTTAAAAATTTATTTGGAGCTCAAACTGGCAAGTTCAATCGCAGTTACAAAAAATCATCCCACAATACCAGTTACACAATACCAGCTGTTGGTTGTCAACAATTGTTCCACTTTTACTGGTTGTATTTTTTGTACTGGGCTAAAAAGAACCTGACATACTATTTCTTATTTCACAAGTTACTCTTGGATAATTCACAGGCTTCTAAACTTTTCCAACTCTGGTCAAGTAGAATTTTCTATTGTGCTTCAGAGTTTCTGCCTGAAGGTCAAAACTGTACATTTGGGACCTCTGTAAAAATATAGGTAAATAACTGATGGATGTGGACATGGATTTTATTTGTAAGGGTTACATAAAGAGATCATAGGGTGATTCGGGTTGGAAGGGACTGCAGAAGGTCACCGAGTCCAGTATAAAGTTTTTTTGTAAGGAAGAGTTTCTAGTTTCTCAGAGGACACTGTGGTTGTAAAATAAACTGAATCAGGAAGTTATATCTTGTGACTGCAGACCCAAGCGTCTAGCATGATTCCATTGCTTTGTTCTGTCAAACACCTTAAGATGAGCTCTTCTTCCCGCGGAAATCCGCGCCAGTGAAATAAAAAATGCAGTTAGATCTTCTCCTTCTTTTCGAGTAGCTCTGTTGTATACTCACTTTAGAACTTCCATTCATGGAGTAATGCTCTGCTGTGTAGATAATCACAACAATCAATGGTCAACAGGAGCGAGTATGGGTCAGTGACTGAGTAACACTGGTGGAATCTGACCTCTGCATTAACTGCGCCCGGATCCTCACACAGAATAGCTGTGGACACGCTCGCCGTAGCTAATGAGCCGTGTCAGTGACAGCTTTACCAACTGAGAGCGTTGCCCATCCACTGTACTCGTTTACGGGGTTATGGTGAGCGTCGCTAGAAACCCTTGAGTTCTGACAGTAGTGCTGTTGGAACGCTGCATTTATCATTCTTCTCCTACGCGGTTCAGACCAGGCTTAATGATCTTAATAATAGCTCAGCGTTACACTGAGTGGCTTCTGTTTGAAAAACTAACCACGAAATGGAGCTAGCAATGGTGTACTCTTGAAATAATGATTTCAGACCCATGTAAAACAGATACAGCACTACATATACCCCATTGGCTAAATTACGACTCCAGAGCCTGGGCTGTGCTGGGAAGAGGCAGCAGCTGTCTAGTCCTGACCTCTCAACATGAGGTACCTGATCTTCTCTTCCCTCTTACACTCACAGAGTAGTTATACAAAATCACACATTAAAGATATAAATACAAACAGAAAGCATATTTCAATTCTCAGCCTTTCACCATTTCACTGTACAGTAATTTCTGGGCTTGGGCAGAATTTTATACAATTCAGTTGCATAACAACCTTTCAGTGAAGCATTAAATTGCTTCAACACACAACACATTTTTATGACATGATAAAAACAATTACGAAAGGCCTTATCGAGAAAACAAAAGGAACTTATTGCCACATTTAAAAAAGAAAAATATCCTAATTAAGGCTGATCAGGGATAGTGGTATATGAATTCTGTAGCTTTTGAAAATACTGTTTAGGACATTTTAAAGATAGTTCTAAGAATATATTAGAATATCTGGTCTCTCTTTTTCTACTAACTATAACATTAATTCCAAATCAGAAAAGGGTACAAGTGATAATTATTGAAGTAGTAACAAAGTACTCCAACAAAGTATTCCGAGCATGTTAGGTGTATTCAAATGGAAAAGGCTTTAAAATAAAAGGGATTTCTTCAGGTTCGTGACAGTAGGAGAACAGATGTTTCATTCTGCAGTCGTTCTAAATCTAATCTCAGAGGTTCTGGTTTAAAGAGTAGTTGTTTTCAATTTTTGTCAATATGCCTCATCTATATATATTGATTAAATCTGATAAGAGAAAGTCCCAAAATTGAGTCCAATCACAATTTATGAGTATTTAAGAGATACTGAATAAGTTCTAGTCCTAAGGTCACCTAATTTAAAATCTGTTTGAGAGATTCCTCAAATGCCAAGTTTTCTTCAGTGTGTTTCAAGAGTCTACTGATTCTATTTGAAGAGTTCTAAAATGAGCACTGAGCATCCTGATACAGACAAATTCTCACATGATCATTTTTTTCCTGAAAAACAGGAATCGGAAGCAAACCAGCTTGGATTTTGAAGAGGTAACCTAGTCCATTAGCCCCCAGCCACCCCTTCCTCAACGAGGAAACAAGCTTTTCAGTGCCCAGTGGGGTTTTGTATGCCGAGTGCATGCGGTGTCAGTTGCTCGAGTCATTACCTGGTAGCCTTGATAATTTAAACTCTTTCTATAAAAATTCTTCTAAACAAACTGCACAATAAAACACGGGAAGATGGAGTGTAGCCAAGCTTTAGTGAAAGGGGTCACCATTTGGTACCACCAAAGAATATAAAAATTTAGGTGTAATCCAAAGAAGATCTATGATCTCATAAATAAATGAATGTCTTCTAACACAAAAATGTGATGACAGCGGAAATGTTACAGACTATATTCAAAGCTATTACCGCACACGCATAATTTTATAAGAAACACGTAGGATGCTTCTAAACCGGAAAAGATCTGTTTTATTTTTCAGCAAAACATTTAAGAAGCTTTTGGCAGATTTTCAAACTTGTGTGACTAAATTTCAAGTATTTAGAAACTCCGCACACACAGTTTTAAAACTCAAAGAAGCCTGTTTGCGCAGAAGGCGTCTGACTGACAGATTAATCCTATTAATCTTGCTGACATTACGTACTTAAGTTTACGCACGTTTGGGAACTTTGCTGGGTCGGTCTTTAATTTTTAATAGAGATTTTGCTTAATACTTGTTGTCTACATTTGAAAGTTAGGCCTTTGGCTGCCACAGCTTTTTCTAGAACTTCAGAAAGTACAAGAGATTAATTCTGTACGCAGAATGGTGAGATATAGTATTTTTTCTAAATTAACTAAGTACTTCAATCCAAGCAAGGAAGCATGCTTTTAGATGCGAGGATGTTTGTCCTTTTTCGTGTTCGACTTTTCCCTCCTTTATCCAGCTCTCCAGTGTTCTGATCAAAGCCTGATTTACCTGCCTATTTTTAGCATTCCTCCATTCAGGAATCATTCAGAAAAGGCTAGTCTTGCCAGCAACAAGGTGAAGAGACTCGTGAATGACTCAACATCCTTCCTTCTCTTATGATACAGCACAGAAAGATCATTAGGCTTTGCAGCACATTCCTGAGAGTTTATAATAGGAAGAAGGGATGGAATAACACTTAGACTAATGGCCAGATACTGACTGATGCGTCAGGATAATGCTCACAAACTTCTACAAAATACTAGAAGAAAATTTGTGATTTTTTTTCCCACCGTGTCATTGTATCAAATATCTCTAAGATATTTAATCTCTTGTCACATCACAGATGTGATTACGTAGAAACAACCAGGAAACCCAGGTCTATCAAAAAGCAAAGTTTCCAAATTTCTGGGCTGGTTCCTTCTCTAGAGAGAATCAGACACTCCTGATCTGCTAAAATTATACTAATTATACTCAGAAAACGTAGAGAAGCCCTTAGCTAGAACACATATCTAGAATATATATGTATACAATTTTTTTACTGAAGTAAACATTAATTAACAATTATCAACATTAATTAAAAGGCTCTCAGTGATGTCAGTCATTGAAACAGTACTTCATTCAACCTTCCTTAAAGTATCCCTCAGGGAATAAGGAGCAGGCTGTCCACTGAAGTCCTGCTTATGGCTGAAAGGCTATGTCTCTGCTTCACATGTGTTCATTGAATTAAAATAAATCAGTCTCATGTTATCCATGCCATTAGTGTGCTTTTCTCAGAACTAGCAATTTACCTGAGTTGTGATGGATCATTCAGTCACTAACTAAACTATTCTGGAAAATAAATGTGGGTGGTTGTAGGAGATGCCTAAGAAGACTCAGTAAGACAAAAAACTGTTAATACATATTTCATGGGGCAAAGAAGACTGTGATTAAATTGAAATTGATAAGATTTTTTTTTAAATTGTTTAGATTTTCTCCCTGGATTTTGGAAGTTCACTAGCCATTTTAAGGGCAAGAGGTATGCTCAGTGCTCCAAGGGGAATTGTTTGCCAGAACACTATTCCAAGAATTACATGACCTAATATCTACAGAAAGAGACTGTGTGCGGTTTGTTTTAAAAATATTTTCCTTTAGAACTGAAAAACTGTAACTTTGGAACATAGGTTTAAAGTCCAACGTTTCAGTCTGCTAATGTATAAAATAATACTTCTCAATAGCAAGGACAAGATATTTCTGAGCAGGCAACAAAGAGCTGAAGCAGCTGCAGAATGAGGTTTCAGCAAAGAACTGTGAATAGAGATTGTATCTGAAAGTGCACAGGGATTCCTGTGCCTGTGCTTTTGGCCAGCTCTGTGCAGACACCTTGCAAGCAAAGATCTTCTTAAACAAGAACTGGGTTTCACTTTGATCTTATTTTCTGCATCATCGGCACAGAATACTTGAGCGGAACAGTCATTGTGGTTTTAAGTCTGCTTTTGCCTTCATGCAAGAAAGCCAGTGTTTTTAAATTTAGATGGTAATAATATGTTCCCAGGGACAAAACAATGTACAAACTCACTGAGAGATGGCTTGCTTGAAGCTGAGAGCAATGCAGCTGTTCACTGAGAATCCCCTCTTGTTGCTTTTACATCTAGAGCGTCTGCCTTTCCAAAACACTTCTCCCTGATGAAGGCATTTAGGACTGCAGGAAGGAAAGACTGTTTTCCTGCATTCTGGGAAGTATGGTTAAGACTGGGTGGGGAATAATACGGAATTTAAATATTCTAAATAAAAAAAAATAGTAAGGGAAAAGCCCAGAACAGGCTCTCACTGCTGTAATTTAAGCTGGAACCTTTTCAGACAGTGCTGGAGCAGTTTGCTGACAGTGCTGAACAACAAAATTGCCTGGGGAGAAAGGAAGCACAGGTTTGATGTGGGAGCTGACTGAAAGTTACAGTGGGGTTGGAGGCACTTTAATGACCAAACCTCTCCAACGTGTTGGTTTCTGGTGTTAAACCAAGTCCAGAGGTCTCCTCCAGCATTTCCAATGAAAAATCTGTATTGGTTAAACAGCGAGTTCCAGCTTCTTCTACAGGAGAGAAGAGAAACTCGTGCAACAAAGAGAAGTTGATTTGCAGATTTTCATCTGGTTCTTCATTTAGAAAACAGAGCCCAATTCTGAGCATTACGTGGGTTTTCACAGTTGCATGCAGTGTACCATTAATGATCCAGGCGCCTGTCAGCGAAGACATGATTTTCATGGTTAAAATAGGAAACACATTCATCTGTTTTACATAATATCAACAGACCTGGATAGAGCCCAGAGGGTCCATCCTTGTACTCCTATGCAACTTGAAAAGAAAAAAGTGAAGGAGTTTCAAGGGAGACCAGTAACAGAGGGTGAAAGGAAAGAACTGTTTTCTTCCTCGGACTGAGCTGCTGCATTCTGTGTCCTCCGAGCAACAGCAGCACTCAGAGGTAAGTAGCAAGGAGTAGGAGAAACGAATGGAGAAATGGATGAATACTTAATTCCTGCTCCTGATGCCTTATTTTGTTAAACTGATCTATCACATTTACCTGGAGTTTTAACTGAGGTGAGTGTACATTATGTACCCTTAAGCTTTGGGCATTTTAAAAGTATTTCTTATACTGCGGGTCTGCAGCTAGCTTTTACCGTGAAGGAATTAGGACTCCTATGATGATTTTTGCTTGTGACACAGTGTGCAAGAATGTGTTCTCTCTGTGGTCATTAGGAATACAGAAAAACCAAAATCCACTGGCTATCTTTTAGCTGAAAAAGTAGGATTGTTCTTTCATACTCTGTGCTCTGAAAATCATACATTTCATAACCGTGAATATATTCACCGTCAGTGACGGTGCTGGCAGATTAATTACATAACTGTCTATGATACGTGCTTCGTTTCAATATCGATATATACACATTCTCAGTTGGGAGGGGGATTTATGTCCACAGTTATATGGCAGAGAAGCTGGGGAGGGGGGCAGGGAACAGGGAATTTTTCCCACTGTGAGTGTCACAATGCTTTTTTAGTTTAGATGTGTATTGGATAGCTGATCTCTTTCCTCTTGGCATTGAGGAGAAAAAGAGTTTCTCTAAAATATCCAACAGTGTAAGAAAGTTCTTTTCTATGAATCCTTTTAATCTGGTCAGGTAATCTAACAGTTGTCCTGCACGTTTGTGACTGCATTTCGCTATATAGTTTGAAGACACAGGATGTTTTCATGCTTCCTAGTACTTAAGACATTGATGTGTGTATCAGTTTGTTAAATACGAACTTTTTCAATAATATATAAAACAACATATTCAAGCATTCAGAAGGAGATTCTTTTTTTTTTAAATATAAATTTGGATATGCATTATGATTAAAATAAAAATGCCTGGTGAAATTAAATTCATATACTTAGAAAAAGAGTCATCAATTCCCTTCCTCTCCCCCTTCCTACACACTATTCATCTGATATGTAAAAAGCTGTTCTGTGGCTTCCACACAAAAGCAAAGCAAAAAGAAAGCCAAAGATGTTTTAGTTAAATAATGATAATTCTTCAGGATCTTTATAAAGCACAAACCAAGATGTTCTCCAGATTCTGAGAAAACATCACATACGTCGTTTCAGGTAATTACATGTTATATACCAGAAAGTCACTATATTAAGAGCACATTATTAAGATTTTAAAGCAAGCACTAAAAACTTAGGAAATGTCAGAATTATGGTTTCCTATGCAACCTTCATTTGGTTCCTTGTGCATACGCATTATGATGCAGCCTTTAAGTGCATGATTACACACATTTTTCTCCAGTAATCTATGAAGGCAGAAGTATTAATATATTCAAAAGCTTTTTTGCAGATTCTTTCACTACAATACCTGCTCCACAAAAGCCTTAATTAGTGTGGGACTGGTGTGTCCACCTTACATAGCTGAGGAGCATGCAGAGCTAAAAATACTGATTTTTAAAACAGCCTCACTGGAGACGTGTAGTCTATGATTTTCCAGAACCATTAGATACAGCATCATTTTATGTGCTTGGACAATAATGTCGACTAAATTCTGTTGTGGTTTCTTACCTACCTGAAGATTTGCCTGTCAGCTGTAGTTTCAAGGTCAGCACCATGTTTAAATGACTCACTTCTTTCCCCCATGACCAGTCTGGTAGGGGTAAGAAAGAAAATCTAGTTCTCCAAGGCCTTCTCCATCTAGCTTTCCCCACAGTTCCCTGACCCATTCACAACTTTTGCAGCAAAGCCATCATACAACTTCTCAGTGAATGACTGTAGACATTGATTATGTAGCCAACAGCACGCGCATACAAGATCTAGTAAAGGCTCAGAATACAAAGTAAAATAGCCCCAGACCTTCTGCCACATGAATCCACATCGCTGTTCCGTCAGCAGTAGTTCAGCCGGTACATCTGCTGTGGAGGATAACAGGGTAAGGGAACGGTACGAGCAGACAGGGATGGAGGTGAAACCTTTACCAGCACCCATCAGGTATTTTCAGTGGTCCAAAATTTTGGATTCCATTTGATTCCATATTGAACAACAACGTGCTTTGAGTTTAACTTTTTCTTTCCCTTTAAATCTTTCCAGCTGAGTTTTGTCTCCACTTTCCCTTTTTAATATTTCCAATCTTACACTTCATCATTCCCAGGCCATTTCTTCTCTTAAATGTAAGCCTGGGACAGAGTTTTAGGACACGTTCTTTGAAAGCAAAGCCAGTTAGGAAGTTGTTTTGCCTTTAGCTATTTTTCTCCATTCCCATGTGTAGTGCATCATCCTGCACTCAGCTGCTCGACCTTCTGTCAAGGGTTAGAGACCATTGAATGATTTCTGATGCATCCTTGTGAATTGTAGCACTGAAATAACCCCAGTTAAGAGCACCCTTTAAAAAAGAAGTTAAATTATACACATTAAAGGGTTAAGGAGGTTTTTGGTGGCTCTTGGGTGTAACATCTTGTTTGTAGGTTGTAAACCTAGATAAAATATTTTAAGGTCCTTTTAAATGAACAGTATGTTTTTTGCCATTGCATTTATAGCGTTTGTCAATAGATTGAATCTGTAACACGTAATTCCTAGTAGCACCAACCTTCACACCTCTAACAATCTCCAGTGGCGAAGCTGCACGCGTTAGGCGTTCTACACAAGAGCATGCCATGAATGCTACGTTATTACTGATATTGTAAGCTGATAAATTATACTTGATTATTTTATGGATCTCAAATGTGTGGAAGTATTTTGTCCCCCACCAACCTCTCGTTCCTGCTGGAAATCCAGCACTATTTTGCAATTATAGAGTGACTCTGAGATAGCAGAATGGGATCTCTGTAGGTTTTGGAGGGCTGAGCAGGTGTTGGTTTACAATAAGCCTCGTATGGGTGGTGTCATGGTATTTACCTCTGCGTGGTCTTGACATGGAGACAGCTGCTCAATACAGCTTCAGACCTGGGCGGTTGGAACACTTTTCCTCGCTGTGCTTGTGGTGTTAGAGGTGACAAATCTCTGCTGAGAGCGGGTAAAATATTTCCAATTTTGCACCGGTGTTTTCCTGTTTTGTGGTTTTGACCTAAACACTAACAGGCTCTTGTGGTAAAGTGGAGCACAAAGCAGTCTGGAGGAAAAACATCTACTAACCTGGGGAAATAGAAATGTTTTCTTAATGAATGGATGGACATAATCTGAAATCCGATTACACACATGAGGTGTGAAAATCCCAGAGGCCCACGTGGTGAACCGAGTTAGACTGCTCTGTGGTTTGTAGCAGTCGCTCTACCTTAGTCCTGCAGTTGGCCTTTTCTACTTCCCATCTCTGAAAACGATGTCTATGAGAGGTGGCCTTGCCATGGTATGACATTTTCCATCCTCTTTTGCACTTCAGAATAAAGACTCACTTTTCACTAAAGGAGCTGGCAAGGAAACTAATAGTGAAAAAGCTTTAACTGGATTAGATGAATGACTGATTCGATTTAGACAACAGTTCCTACACTGACCTGGAAAAATTCTGTCATTACTTCCAAGAATAGAAAAAATAAGGTTCTATTTTAACAGAAAGATTTTGAAAATTATGGAATCTTCAATGGGACAAGAAATCCTGTTGCTATGTAATTCTAACATCTGTGAAAGCTCATTTGATGTACAGCTTTTTACTTATTTTTTACTGCAAGTCTTGTGGCAGATCTTCAGTTGATATAATCAGTAATAGATCAACTGATTTTGTAAGAGTTGTAACAATTTATTTTTTAAAGTGCGTAGTTCTCTGGTAGGAAAAAGTTTTGTGGTTAGAATACTGGACTAAGAAAATGATCTGTTCTATAGCCAGTACCTCAAAACTTTGGAAAAATAATTAAAATTGTCCCTCAGTCTGTCTTGTAAATCTCTCCCTTTGTTTCAATATTTAAATTGCTATCTCTTCAGAAAGACACTCTTTTATATCGATTATTTTCTGGGGTGTTTTTTACAGCTTGTATCTACCCTGAAACTTATACAACAATAATATTGAATTCTAAGAGACAAGTTGGAAAAAAAATACTCCTTATTTGGCATGATCATAGAGGCCATCACTGAGCTGTATACAAACAGGGACTGGTTTGCTGCGAGTAGTGATCACACATCATGTTATGACAGAGATCTAAAACAAGAATGAAGATGTCAGCGCTACCTAGCAGCAAATGCAAATTCAATCTTAAGATAAAAGCATATCAAATATACCCAAGTGGCTTATTGCCAGAGATGCTAATTAGGAAAAACTGTATTATGCACAGAGCCGTTTGTTCCAAATGGCTCTTCAGGGACCAGGTTAAGGAGGCGTTTCTCCTGTGTGGTTTGTTCTTGTTTACAGTGGTTGTTAATATTTGCATAACCATCTCTGTGAAAAAATATGTCAAGTGGATACAACAGACATAAATGTGACACTGGAAATTTCAGTTTTCAATGAAAAATCTTGCAAGACTTCAGGAGCTGAAATTTTAAGGGAAAGCTGTAAATTACAAACAAGTATCAATGGCAGGAGATTTTAACTCTCCTCACACAGCCTGGATCCCTGCCTTTTCAGATCAAGACATGGGAATAAATAATTTTGGACACAGTAAATGACTGCTTCATCTTAGAACCCACAAGAAAAGATACCATTCTCAGTTGCATCTTGAGTGGTACTCAGGACTCAGTTCAGAAGGGTTTAAGTGGGTAACAACCAAAATACAATTGTGGGAGCATAGAAGACCCAGTGCATCCATTGTACAGATACTTAATTTCTAGAAAAAGGTCTACAAAGCAATTAGATAAAAAAGGAAATCCTAACATAGAGTGCAAAAAGCAAGATGCCTACAAATTGATAAAACATGCTATGTTTGAAACGCAGGATAGAGCTGTCCTAAAATACCATGAAAGGTGATGGAAAAGCTAAGGAGATACCGTAGGGAAAAGGTCAGCATTCAAAATGTAAAGTTTGCCCAGACAAGGAGAACAGCATCACCTTGTTTCCCTCTTACTAGCACTGGATGACTCTAAAGCCATCAGATTGCTCTTTGGCTAAAGTGGCACTGAATAGCTCCGGTCAGAGGGAAGGCACCCTCCTGCCAAAGGAACTGCCGGGAACATCCTCTCTACTAAACAGAAGCCCGTCCATTACCTTAAGAATGCAACGGACATGGCAAATGATAGTCATTCCTTTCACAGTAAACTAAATTACTTGTATCATTTTTACTCAAAGGGGATAGATGAAACCCAGAGGGAGGAAACAGGTTGCTCAAGGCCTCCAGGCAAGTCAGTGGCAGACCTGCACTAAAAACATCAGCAGTACTCCCAGGTTTGGGATAACGTGGCCCGTGCACACCAGTGAGAAAAGTGAGAAATGTGAAAAAATATGAAAAGTGAGACAAATGTAAACAGCATCCAATTATGGATAATTGTCTGAAAAAAACCCCTCAGGGAAGAGCAAATGTCATAAAACTTGGGGTAGAATCCTGAACTGGCAACTTTGGGTATCTTAGAAGAATAATCAGCCTTTGCTGATAAGCATTTACTGAAAAACAAGCGATCTGCCCCTTAGCAACATTTTTTCTTGATATATCCACCAAAACTAGTTCTACCATGAACGACTCTCAGTCATAGCAACACCGCAATTATTTTTGCTAAGCATTTAGCAGCCATGTTGCCACATGTCATTACAAATAACTAATGCATCTCTGAAGCGACAAGTAAGGGAAGTGTGAGTGAGGAGTTAGAATCATTTCCCCTGGTCGGCAGGCAGCCCAAGCTGGGTAAGGCTGCTGCAAGCTGTTGTTGGAGACCATCACACAGAGAGCAGCTTCCAGCCCAGAAGGCACTGGAAAAAGGATGAACTTTGTGAGAGAGCTTTTGCTTATCAAAAGCTGAAGGAACAGGACAAACCTGATAGTATAACAGCATCCAGCAAAGACAAGACTGTTAATCTCCTAATAAAATCATGAACCATAAATGTGAGTAGACTGAAAGCCCAAGGGGAGGCTCTGCTCGTCTGCTGAGAACAGCCTGACGCTACCCAGCAGGAGAAGCGAGCTGGGCAGTGCAGCCTACACAGGTCCCTGGTGCACACTCGTGACTTCAGCTGCCTGCGTTAGAGATGTGTCTTCCCACAAGACCTCTCTGCCTTGCAGCAGTGCCCGTTGGATAGTCGTGCTGCCTGGGGACCCTTCGCCATAGCCATTCCCCACACTAACTAGCTATTTCCCCACTGGCACCGCTAAGCCATGCGGTCAGGGCAGCTCCACTGCTGGCACTCCCTGGGATGAGAAGAGGCTGAAAGGGCAGGGGCAGTTTTACCACATCCTTTCTGCCTCTTATGCAACGCAAAACCACTAAGCTCTGGGAAGGGAATCCATGTTCCTTGTGCCACAGCAGCTCCTGGAGGCACCTCTTTGCGTTTGCCCTGGGCTCTCAGTGTCCCTCAGCTCCTAACGGCGCCAGGGCAGAGCAAGTCTTGCTCTCCGTTCTGCCACATAGGTGCACGTGATGCTTTGTTATTCCTACCAAGGCTGTTCGTAATGTACTAACGCAGCTCCAGATTAACGGTGAAGCTGTGCCAGCTGCTGCCTCAGTCCAGTTCCGATATACAGCTGTGGATCTACCCCGGGAGCACAGTTATGACAACTGTGCATGCAAGCCAGATAATGAAAAAACAAAAATACCGAACTAAACAAGAATTTGCTATTATGCAGCAAATAGAACTGCATGAGTTTATGAATAGCGTACATAGATCTCCCTTCCTGGATGAGACAGGAATACTGCTGTGAAGTTTTTGCAAACCTTTGAAATCCCTGCACCAGGCAAGTGTAGAAAGAGATGACAAAGGGAGGAGGCGCCTGAGTAGAGACAGTTGTGATAAAAAAATAAGCCTGGCCTTATTACCAGAAAGCTGAATTTTAACCTGCGAATAGAGGCGAGCTGAAAACGTGATTTCCCATTATTTAAATACACCGTATCACAATCCCTTCTCCAGCCACATTACCTTCAAAGCTGTTTCAGTTTTAATAGATCATCTGACATTTAAAAATACAAATGTGAAGAGAGTTTCTAATATATTTAGATTGGGGATCTTCATTTTGGTCATTTCTGCCTCTAGCTTCCTCTTAAAACATTTAATAGCAGCTTCATTCCTCTTGGCTTCTGTGAAGTGGGGATTTTAATTTATTTATGCTGATGAGGAACTTTTCAATATCCTCTTCTCCTCTTGTCACCATTACAGAGAAAAGGGCAACGATTTTTAAAGGAAACTGTTTTTTATCTAGAACATGCAAAATTAAAAAGATACTGGAAAATGCAGCATAATTCAGGCTCGCAGGACTCTGGAGACCTACTTAAAGAATACCTGTTAATGGAATTAATTTTTCATGCTCCACATATGCAGAGGGATGTATTTCAGGGAATATATAAGCCTACAATATAAAAATCAGAAACAATTTCAAAAGTAATGTAATGAAATGGTAGAAGCTTGATCTGATGAAAGCTCAGATTGGTGTAAATATTCCATGACTTGTTAATTGTACATAAACGCTCGGCCTCGTCTGTTGCACAGTGGTCGAAGAGGAAAACGCCACGTGTGACTGATCTGACAGATACTTGTAATATTTAATGCAGACAGGCCCCTCTCAACCTTCTGCTTCTGGTCAATCTATTTATTTATAACTTTGCAGCCACGCATTCCTTTACAACTATAACAAAGGAAAGGATTCAAATGTGCAGCATGGGTCACTGCCATCCCATCACCCCCTGAGGCTGCTGGTGCTGCCTTTCTCCAGATTTTGTGCACCAATCTCCTTCAGATTTCCTTCCCCCATCCCTCCCTATTCTTTAGTTCTTTCTACAGCAAGTTCACCTCCCTCCCTCCCTCCCTCCCCAGCAAATATTGAGATTTTCTTAGAAGTGGTGTTACTTAAATTAAACCATGGGCTATTGAGCCTTTATGACTCACTTTACCAAGCTCTTCTGAATAACCTCGTGGGCCAGAAAATCAATTAATCTCTACTGTCTATTTGCAAAATCCATCAATGTTCTTCAAGAAGAAATAAGCTCTGTCACTCACAGAAAACTCAGCTGTCAGTCCGTAATGTTATTTTTGCAGGACTATTTTTTTTTCTCTAAAAGTAGATCTCAGTCTCGGCATGACCACCAAGCGCCACAGCACCTAGGCAGGGCTCTGTCCGTGTGGCACGGGCACAGTGCCCCTTGTAGACTCCACCTGCCACGTTACACCTGCACTGCCACCGCAAGTCAGCTGTAGACAGCGTCACAGCAGGACCCTCTCAGCTCTCCCATAACCCCAGGTAATGACAACCTTTTCAGCTTTCCTTATTCCTCTCGGAAGATGGAAGACAAGTGATAATTCCCCTTCAATACAGCATTTACCAATCATCTGGAAGGCGAGAAACGCCATACTCCAGAGAGATTAGCACGGTGAAACCCAGTTATAATGAATAAAATGAGACAGTAACTGCAACAACCCGCAAATCCAGAGATCCTTGGAGCTGTGCAAATAACTAGTATTTTACTATGCCGGCAGTTCTGAAAAAGTATTTGGAAAAAAATTCCATTTGAAGGAAATGTTCGGCATTTCATACTTTGATAAGTTGAAGGAAGTTGAAACAAAAAGTTTCATAACAAAAGCTCTAATCAGAGCTTTTTTTTGGTGGGGAGGGTAAGGATACTCTTCAACTCAAAAGTGTCACTGGGAAATTTTATCCAGAATATTTTCTCCAGCTCTAGCTTTTGCTGTCTCTAATGAACTGATGGTACAGACAAAAATCCTTTGGATCTGCAGAGCTGTCAACTAGTATCGTGTCATGGAATTTGGGATTAGAAAATTCTGGAATTGGGATGTTGCAAGGAATCTTCAGCTTTCATGTAAAAAGCTGGTAGTTTTTTTAATCTTTTGGGCTGAGGAGGCAGCCATTAGTCTAGAGAGTCCTTGAAGGCAAAATAAAACCCAGAGTCAACCCATCAGTCAATCAATCAACCTTGTGATTCTGGATCTCTGACTCACAATTTTAAAGAATTTGAGGTGAAGAAATCGGGTTTGGCCTTCCTTCGTACAGACTGTTCACTGTTTTTACACACTTCTGTGGTTATTCAGAAGACGATTTACACCAAAAGACAAGCTGTATTATTTTCTTCCAAGCACACAATAGCATGGCAGCTTCCCGCATGAGTGCCAGTTGCTGTTATTTGCACACCTATCAAGATGCAAACATATATCTGTCTTTCTATAACTACTAAAACACAACTTGATGCTTTTCCCACTGAGATACTTGTTTTTTCAAAGTAGTCCATCACTCACTATTCGGAATTCATTATAGAAGGCAACACGTCCCTGAGCAACACTGAGACTTTAGGAACGATCCGTAAACGAGGGGCTAATATATAAACTACCCACAGTGCAACCGTATTCTGGTCTATGCAGCTCTCACTTTTATCTCGGTTGGGAATGGAGCTGGATTTAGAAGCAAACCAAGAAACAGCCGTTCCCCCTGCTCTGAAAGACAAAGACCTGCTTGACTGGGGAGAAAATCCCAGGAAATTTGCAGTGCTTCTCTGTAACAAATGACCATTGCTGAAGCTTCCAAACGGTGTTTAGGAAGATGCTTGTGAAGTTCTTTGAATGAAATATTGAACAGCAGTCTAAAGAGGAACTCTGGTTATTCAAAGTACACAGCGTAGAAAAAACCCTAGTATTACTGTAGAGGAGAAAGGAACTGCTTAGTTTTTATGTTTCTGCTCATTAAAAGTGTGATTAAATTGAAGAAGGCGAGATGAGATAGACCATGTGTCATGTATTTCACTGAAGTCAGCCAGGCAGCATCATATCTGACTTCAAAATAAATTCCCCTGAAGCTGTGCATCCCAGTAGGGCTTGATTTTATTAAATGTCATGTTAGAAACTATTACTTTGCTGTGTTTGTATGAAGTAGCTACTGGTGCCATCCCATCTGTGCCTCAACCCTCATTAGCCTCTGCTCTCATTTTCCATTAAGATTAATCTATTTTGAGAAAAATCATGGCAAGAAATTACGCTTGCATGGCAAGGTCTCATTCTGCAACTTGTGAGAACTGTGAAGTCGTCCTTCTGTTTGCATTGAATCTAAGGGCTCAAGGTTAAAGACAGTTGAAATGAGTCTGCAAAAAGGCGTATATTGGCAATCCTTGGGTTTGCTTGTGTAACCAAGCGGTTACATGTACGTAGTCAGAACTGGCCAAGGATACAGCCGGTATATGATTCATATGTACAGCTGTGGCAACTATATATCGAACTAGGTCGGAATGTGCCCATATGCCGTGCAGAGCTGCACACGACAATCACTGAAAATATTCTTCTCTGACTGTCAGTGCACTCAATCTACACATCATTCAGGTCTGTTTTAAAAAAACCCCAGGAACATTATCCATCTGTGCCCCTTGAGCTTGCACTCAGTCCAGATAGCACTGACCTCACAGCTTCTGAGTTCTTCCGTGTTCATAGCAAGATAAGATAGCCCATGCCACTGGGCAACTCTTTGAAACTGCCTCCGGCTGCAGTCGGAAGTTGCTGGGCTGCAGCATCTGGCTAAAGAAGCTGAAAGGCAGAGTGCTGGACCAACGTTCAGAGCTGTGGGTTGTCTTTCCAGCACTGCTCCAGCCTGAGACAGATCACGCTACACACGGTGTTTTAGCTTTCCTCCTTTGTAAGGCGCTTGCGTCTATTACCAAGAAGTATTACATAAGACACAGCTGTCACATTAACATAACAACTGGAGAACATACTACTAATACATGATAATAAGCTATTTCATGTGGGGGGTTTATGATTTTTGATGGAGTATCCAAGTTAGTTTATAGAACCAGATGCCGAGGACCACTTTACTGAAGAGTTTGTGTGTCTTAAGTGGCTTTACAGCTGCCGTGGTAAAATGTATTTGCTGAATGCCAAAGTGCATCGTTGAGGAAAAGAGTTGTTTTCCTTCCTAAATGGTCAAAACATGCCTTTAGGCAGGCTCAGTGTACCCTGCAGCCACATTGGAACATTTTCAACAAATAAGAAAAGTTTGCAGTTTGAAACAGGAACCTTGCTTTTTTTCAACTGCTTTTACCATTTTCGGCTTGGGAGATGCTTAACTGTCAAAGCTTTTCATTATTAATGTTGACTAAATACTAAACAACGCTGCCCTTCTCCCCTTGCCTTGTGCCAACTCGGGGTGGGGTGGGGGGAGCAAGAAAGAAAGAGGAAACTCAAAAATGAGGGGGGAAAAAAGTCAAGGAAAAAAAATACCAGGAGAGGTGAAGAGAGCTAAAGAACTCTTAAAGAGGAACTGCAGGTCAAGTCTGTTCACAGTCCTTTCACTGCGCATTTAGGCACTCAGGCATTGTAGATATGAACATTCAAGACAGCACTGTAATAGATGCCAGAATTTAACTTCTAACTTGTGCCGCATCTTGTTTACTTTGAAAGTCATCATCCATGTTTCTGGGATGAATTAGGTGCGTTACTGAGAACTGGTATGAAAACGCAGAGCTAGGCTAGTCACACTTTGCCCTGGGTTCTGTAAGGACACATCTCTGAGGCACCTTCATTGGATTTATCTGATCTCTGATGCTGACTATGCCACCCTAAAACCAAGCTCCTAAACCCTCTCTCACTCTGACCCACATGAGAAGTAGCTATTTTATAACCAAATCCGTATTACCAGCAGACTCCTTGATTTTGTTCTGCTCGGGAAATGGAGCTGTTCTGCATCACCCTGCTGCCTGGCTGCATGCAGCTGCACAGCATAGGCTCCTGCCCGACAAAAATACTCTCCTTGCTGTTCGTGTAGCCTGTAGCCACTGTTGAAAGTTGAGGTTATGGAACAGAAATGATCCGTACAGAGGTTAGACCCACCATGTGATGTCTCGTTTTGCTTCTTACACCCAGACCTCTGTGCTGGAGCAGCAGGCAGAGACGTTCCGCTAGTTTCACATCACCTTCTGGCACTGGCAGGCTCTTGCCATCATGACAGACTGATCTGTGCACCAGATCTGTGCACAACTGCTTTTAACAGCAGTGCAGGTTTCATCCAGATCAGGCATGGGCAAGTGATCATACTTCTGTCAAATCAGCCAGAGCTGCAATACAGAGCTTATGCCAGCTCCATGCTTTTGTGCCAGATTGATGCCAATTGTGGGAAAACGGCAATGCTTGATACGGTATGAAGTGCGAGTGGCACAGACAAATGGTACCGAATCCAGCAAAAAGCTTGAAGGAACAAAGTTGATTGATCAACATTTTTTGTACACGTTTGAGAAGGCAGAATGAATTTCTACTGGATCTGCACTTTGTATCGTTGGGACCATGATAGTTTCAATCTCATACTAAATGCCCTACAACTAGCTTTATTGGATACCAGCCCAAGACTTTGTAAACCAAGGTCTGCTTCTTCATGGTGTCTTCTAAAGGTTTATCTACCATGTGGAAGGGAAGCTGTGTTAGGGAACCGGAGCTGCTGTATCTAATCCAATGCCCTTGCGTAGATCATGGAAGTAGATAACTCCTTCCGCCCAGCACCCTGCTAACTGACAGTGCTTCCTAGCTCTCTGTTTTAGAGCTCATAACTGTACCAATGCTGCCGTGGCACTTAAGCACTCTGGCTTGTTTGGGTTACCTGGAAATTTCTAGCAAAATGCTTTATTGTACATTTTACAAATAGCTTGTTTCCATTTCCCTCCGCCTTATTTCCAAATAAACGTATTTATTTTAGAGTTACTATCTGAACTCATCATCCAAAGGCTATACCATTAGTCAGATATCAGAATCATAATTTTTTATTCTTTCAAGCTTTTCCCCAGTAGCTTTAAATAGAAGAATAAATTTTCCACAGAGGAAGAATCTTCTATTAATAGCATCAGATCATTTCAGCACTTGAAAGGGAAGAAATTGGTTGAGTTTTTTATAGGTTTTTTTAAAAATCTTTTAAAAATGTTTTAAGTTCTTTTATTGTGCTGGCAAGAGTGTCCATCCTCAGAGTTTTAATTACTAGAGAAAATAATTTCTCTCTCTTTCTCTGAGTTCAAAATCAAAAATGGTGAATGAGACTATGTGAAATGGCTTAAAATAAACATCTTCGAACAATCTGGTCCTTTGTGGCAGTTCTTTCTCATGCTTTGATAATCTCATCTCAGTTGTTGAAACAGACTTACACAGACTGCATAGAAGGCTTGAAGATGATTGAAAGGGCTTCTGCTTATCTGGTGCAGTGAATTGCCCATAAGAGGTGATGCTCTGAAGGACAGGCTGAACAAACTTCCGCACTGTGTTTTCTCATAACAGAGAAAATCTGGCCAGTTACAATTCCACGCTCTCACATTCTAAGATCTCTCCCCATTCATTTAAGAAAATGAGAGGAAAACAAGCCCTAGGCTTCTCTGCCTTTTCCAAATAAACTTTGTTATCCTCTTATGTAAAACACTAAGAGGATATTCCAAATGGCAAAGAGCTTTATACACAGCTTCACTTAAAAGCAAAAACATAAAACATGTTTTGTTCTGCAGTCACAGAATTTTCAGTCATTTATTGTAATGAATGGGCAATGTCAAAGGAACATATGGTATTTTCAGCTCTGCTTCATTACCCAATGTGGTAAACGAATCCGGAATGCTCATAACGTCTAAAAGCTTTCTCTGAGAAGAAAGGCTTTTCCTGCACAGTCTTGATTAAAGACAGACTGTTATTGTCCAGAGGATGCGTAAACTGTGCTGAGCAGGAAGAGACGGCTGGCTGTGGGATAAGTAGCCAGATCTGTACAAATGGTGAAATGATAGCAGAACCCTGAGTTGGGTGTCAAAGCAGAATGTGTGTAGAGAAGAAGGACGGCAGCCCAGTGAGAAAGGGAATAGTCTCTGATGGGGAGATGTAATTTCAGTGTGACAAACTCCTCATCTGACCTTACGTTCAGGAGTTAGGACTGAAGCTCTATGTTAGAGGCAGATAAGCTCAAGCTAACACGACTGAAACAGGGTAGTATAAGGCATGATGACACACGCCTATAAACGCAGTAGAGCTGACAGGAACATTTGATACCAATAACCTCTGCTAATGTGTTTCATAACATTTCTTTACTATTATGTTTGCTATATGAATCTATTTGACCTGCCAATGAATTTGGCTTATGCTTGAGTAAGTTGACCTTCCTTTCTTTCTCCTCTCTTACTGCACAAGATCCTTGACCTGGATTGATATGCTCTGCTCAGTCTAGACACGAGCTAAAGTAGGAGGGACCTGGCTTATTCTAAACAATGTTATGGGATTTCAGAATGGTGTTCTGTCATGAGCTTCCCCCACTGTTTCTAAATATAATATTATAGGTAGTTTCAAACAGAGATTTAGTTTGGGTATAACATACAATGTACAGGAAGGAACAGGCAGTGATGGACATGTCAGCTTGAAACAGCGTGGATCAGTGTGGCAAGCCCTGCACACCCGCCCAGTTCTCATAAAAGCCTGTGGATTTCAGTTTCTTGGAACATGACAGGATCAAATCCAAATTATGCCTAGACCAGTGAAATTCAATACCATCATTACAAAAAACAATCCACAAAGTCAACAGCAGTTTGAAAACTCTGAAAATGCTGAAGAACAGAGGCACAAGTTTCAAGACAGAGTGAACTGGAGATGTTTAAATATCTTGCTTTTCATTACCCTCTTAAGTAATCAGTTTTTGCAGCTAAGATCATGTCACTTCCTCTATTAGCTCCCCTGTAGGTTTCTGGCACTAAGAAGCTTCCAGGAGATTTTTGTGGGTTTTTGGTGGTATACCCCCCAAAACACATAGGCTTTCTCATGAGGAAGCAGTTAGTATAATCTTGTGTGGGGGTCTTGTTTCCAGCTCTCCATGACTCATGCAAGCAGCTGTGAACACAGTTAAAACATGAAAGCTGAAAAGAAACTGAGAAGAGGGAGTAGTTATTCCACTTTTCTTTCTCTTGGAAGAACTAAAAAATACATAAATTTAGGTCAGACAGGGTAAAAATATTCCATGCTGGTTTTCCTTCCATGCTATGTGGGCTTTGTGAGACTTAGAAAAACAAGGCCTGGATATGGTTGACATGAACAAGACTATTATTTCCTTGTTTAATAAAAACATCATGCATTGAAACAGAAATTCCATTCATATTCTGTGGTGGTTTTAAAATGAAAGCTTTGCCACAGATCTGGTTATCCTTTCTGTATAAAAAAATAATAAAAAAAAAATTAAAAAAAGAGAGAGAGAGAGGAGGTAAAAAAAGTCCAAGCATTCTTGCTGATGAAAGGCAAATGTTACAAAAACATTCGTTAGATCATTCCTTCTCAGAAACATTGCCCAGATGAAGGTCGAGAACTAGAGACCAAAGAACTACCTGAGATTGTGCCTTAAAAGAACCATGTGAATTCTAAACCTGCTGCCAATAAAATTAAGAGAACTTGTCTGTACAAAGACAGAGCCTCTTGTTGTGCTTTTAACTCTGAAAACAGTTATTCTTTGTTCTTTTGCATAAGCACTGACCAGCAGAATGGAAGTGTAATCATGTGCTCCCCAGACGCTTCTCAGTATCAGAGCATCTCAACAATTTTTTTCTTTTTTTTTTACACCATTACATTGTACATTAAGTCTGTAACTGTGAACCGGGGCAATCTTACCTGTTCAGGCAAAATATGCAGAACAGGATTTTGGTCAGCAGCTTCTGTACATATGTGAAACCTGGTACAGAGAGGGTTTGTCATACCGAGGCAGATTTAAGCTGCTCCAATCCACCATGCTGGCCCTGACTACTAAGCCGCCTTGACAAAGCCACAGGAATATTTGTTACTAGGAAAATCTTGTGCACCTCAGGGTTGCTACAGCCTGTCCTGTTTCAGCTGCAGGCTGACCCAGGGTGAGCGGGGCAATGCCCCACGCATTAGTCACGTGGTGACACTTATGGAAACCGTCCAGGCACTCCAAGGCAGATGTGGGGAACCTTTACCAATGCTGCTGTAGAATTTTAAATGCAAATGCTGCTAGCAGAGGTTTCGAATATCAAAAAAGCCATTTCTCAGCAGTTATTTAGCTGAGGTCCTGGCTTTCTCTGTTCCTACTTTGAATATGTCTGTACATGAACTCCTTCCTCCTCCATTTGTTTTGGTTTAAGGTAGTTCTTTCCAATATGGTATAAGCACCGTAGACATTAAACATCAAACTTCCTAGAGATAGTAACCCCCTGCAAACATCTTAGTGAGGTTTATTACGTGACCTTTGCAGCTGCTGTGAGCAGTACACCCTAACTAGCCCACAAAGTTTCTCCTTGAACATGAACACTAAAATGCCATTTAAGACATTTCTCCTCTTCTTTCAAATGTAACCATTTCAAGAAATTATCACGATGCATTTTGTGACTTGTTTTTAGCAACAACTGAATAGGTTATGTGGAAAAAATGTTTTATGAAGTTTAAATAAAAAAACAAAACAAAACCCCAAACCTCAGTTCTTACACCGAACTCCATAAAGATTCGCTCCAATTAGTGAAACCAGTAGAACTCTGGTCAAATGCAAAGCCCTTTCGCCACTAAATTCAGTGCAATATAAAACTAGGCAAGAACAAGCTAAAAGAAACTCGTCCATCTGTGCATTAGAGTAATTTTGCTTTTTCTGTCAAAACCACAACATCATTCTAGCATGTTTGAATTTCTCATTATATCTAGCTTGTTAATTTATGCATAGCAATTCATTGATGTTTAAATGTCTTGCTGGAGGGCTCTAGGAAGATGTGTGCCATTCTGGACATAGGTATATATTTAACAGCCAAGGGCAGTGTATGGACATTTCAGATAAGCTGTAATACGGGCTAAACCACAACACAAGGGTTTTTTTACTTTACTAAAAATTTAAGAGCCAAAATCTTGATGAAAAGTTAGTGACTTTCGGTACCAACAGCTCTTGGGAATTTGCATGTGTGTGTGTGTGTTCAGGGGCTTTTGAATGTCGTGATTTAGTAAGAAAAATAGTGGTCTTTATCATTCTGGAAAGCAAATACAGGAATTCTTAGTTCATTTTTGGAAGGATGGTTGTTTTGTTTGGTTGGCCTTTCTCTTTTAAAGAAGAGTCTTGTTTCCTTTGCACTGGGTAAGGAAAGAGCTCATTCTCTGTCAAGTTAGAGCCACAGCATCACACTACTTAACAAATTCACACCAGAAGATGTTGGGTCCCCAGCACCGCAGACCCTCTTCTAATAGGCTGCATTACTTGCTAATGTGGACACAGCCAATATATCATATCAGCAAAAGGAACTGCAGCTACTCTCATAGCGGTTCTCCCTGCTCTGCTGCTGGGTGACACAGAGTTAATGGACAGAGATGGCTGTTCTCCTGCCAAATTCTCGTTTTGTTGTTACCATGTGGGACATTGTCTCTCCATTCTTCTATTTCTTACTCAGGGCAGGGATTACAACTCAGCAGCTTGTTTTTCCTAGCTCCTATAATACAGACGAAAAACAACCTGGAATGAAGTCATGCCAAGAGCTGCAGAGAAAACAGCTTTATATATTTGGGGCTTTATATATGTTCATTAGAAACATATTAGAAACAATCTTAGAAATTGATTGTGGTGTTGTTTCAGACAGTCAGACACAATCACTACAGTAAATTTGATAAGCAATTATTTCGTTTGGCCCTCAACCAGTAAAGAATTTCATTTTAGAAGGCATATTGCTCTATTTGCACTTTAAAGATTGCTAGCCAGAATCTTAATTTTTAGAGTATGGAGCTCCCAAGAACTCATTAATTTTAAATGATACTCAGTTGTCTATAGTTAAACATGTTGTGATTTTGTTAGATCAGCCCTTTAAAGCCCTGAACTGAGCCTTGAGATAATGCCATGGCGAGGAGCAGATAATGTAACTTTAATGCAAGATTGAACAGGTGAGAAGTGCCACTGCCCATGGGGACTCTGCTCTGTGTGTATCACATACATGTGTGTCTTTTCAAGGATGCTGAGGACAACGGAGGGTTTGTGGTACCTTGTCTTTTGAAGGCTGCTGAGTATTTAGACTAATTGCCTTTTTGGAAAAGACCAGTAGACAGTGGGGTAAGTGTATCTTTAAAAACAATGCTCCCCTCAAAATACGTCCTACACGTGCCTTGTATTTACTGAACGTTATGTGCAGCAGGCCAAGGCATCTCTAGAAAGTATTTATCCATTCATTCGGGTGATGTGACCTCCTGAGGAGAGTTTCATAGAAATCACTGGCAGCTTTGTAACAGTTTTATAGGGAGCCAAACTGGATGCATAAACTTTAGACAAAAGTTGAATTCAGTCACTGCTTGTTTTCTATCTACATTTCTCTGTAGCTGTTCTGGCTTATGTCATATTTTTACTGTCTAAGCATTTCTTTTTCCAAATCTCTGTTCCATTTTTTATAGCAGGCCTGGAATATGCACCAGAGACTGTTGGCTAAGGTGGATTTGTTGCCAACAACTGTAAGGAAAGTGAAAGTGCAAAGCAGCAGGAGCGAAAAAAAAAAAAAACCAAAGGCAGATGCTCTTGTGTTTCACAGAGCAGAAAGAATATTTTCTGTCTGCAGTAGTGCCATTGAACAGTGACAGAGCACTAACAGAGAGCTTTGGTGCATTTGAGGGAAGAAGGAAACGATGCATTAAATTACAAAGGCATAAATGTGCATAGGACGTGAGGATTTGATTACTCCTCTAACAGACAAGTGTGGGATGGACGTACAGTGAGAGCTACTGTATGTCTGGCAGACACAGTCTCACGTAAACAGAAGAAAATCTAACAGGTCAATTGTGGGGTGTGAATCCCAGAAAAATCAATGCAGAGTTCCCTGTTGGCCGGGTGGTCTCACACCCATGACCTCCCTGGGTGCTACATGTCCCTCTAAGTGCAACTGCTATCAGGGATAAGCTGCAGTGAAACAGATTTGAAGGTGCCTCTTGGAGACAGCACAGGGTGTGTTTCAGCCTGCAGACTCCCTGAGGAAGCTATAAAAAACATCCTTTCAACAGGTTTGCAGCAAAGCTACAGCTAATTAAACAGCTGCAGGTGATGAAACACTGGTCCTGCAGTGCAGACAACAGCTTTACCACCACGAGCGCAAGGAAAGCCTAACTTAAGCCATTCCTGGGCTCCCCGGGCTTGGCCTCCCCGTGTCCTGCAGAACAGCGTCTCTCTAGGAGGCCTGGGGAAACTGCCCCATCCCGGGAATTGGTAACGTGGGTGAGGACAAGGCTTGGCGCACAGTGTGGCTCCGGGCCCTCTGCAGAGGCAGCGCTCGTTTGGCTTTATCTGAAGAGGGGTTTTGTGAATCTCAGGAGATGCTGCTCTGTCTGCTGCCTGGGCGAGCGCTCAGTGGCTGAGAGGCACAAGCTCTCTAGCTTCCCCTCAAAAGAAGATACTGTACGGGCTTGGGAAACTGAACTAACTGTGATTATTCAGCAATCTTCCATTAGTCTCATTTTCTTACTGTTATCTAGTTCTTCCTTATCCAGGTAATGCATGTTGTGGTTTCCTTTACGCAAACACTGACAAACTTCTGTTGTTAATGAATTGCTAATGTCACACCGTGCATTGTAAATCACAGGAAGTGCTATTGGTTCTTGACACAATGATCCCAAAGCATAAAAGGTTCCCGATTAATTTCTTTGCACCTTGGCTCGTATGGCAGTAATGCTGTTACGTGATATGTCAACTTCCCAAAGGAACATTTTCTGGAAGAAATCACAAATCTCAAGCATATAAAGCATATTTTTATCTGAGAGATTTAGCTGGAGTTGCCACTTCCCTGCTCTCTTTCCTTTGATAAGTATAATCTGTTTCCCCATTCATTTCAGCTAAAGCTGGTTTTAAAATTCAAATACTTTGAAGGGAGGCTCAGCATGACAGAATGAAAATAAACTTCCCTGGCAAGCACAGCTCCTTCTTACCACCCACGAATTATGTTTTGGGGTTTTTTTTCCTCCTTCAATTAAAGAAAAATGTTAAATCATAATTTAACATACTAAAGAGCAGTGGAAATTACAGAACAAGGATACATGGCAAACAGTTGAGTATGAGAGGAGAATGGAAGCTCCGAGTCTGGAGACCACATGACAGGTAGAAAGGAGAGCACAGTAACTTGCATTTTCATGCAGGAAAGGATAAAAACCTCATCAGGATTCCTATCACTGGCTAAAAGAAAGGTGATACAGCCCAGGAACAGCCTGTGCTCAGAGGAAGCTGAACCCGGAGCTGGTTTGGGTGTGGTCCTCGTAGAGGGTTCTAATTCCCTTTGCCATCCTGCCATTTACCTCAGTATTTTTACCCTGCCTTCACCTATCTCCATGAGTCTGAAGTCCGCACAAATACACTGTGCCAGATTTTCCCCCCAAGGTAACTCAACGAATGTCGTAGTTATCATGCGGATGAACCTGGCCCACTGTCCATCTGCTTCCTTAGGAGATTAAACTACTGGGGGAGATGAAATCCAAGGCGGGAAATCATGAACATAAAGGATTACAGTTTTGAGAACAGAGAGATAAGAATTCAGACTGTTTTTACCTACACTGTTGATCATACAAAACCTAAAAATTTGGATAGGTAAATGCCTGAATTTGCACCTCAGTCCTATAGTTTTTCCTTCTTTTTTCTGACAGTTTTCTGCTGTAACAAATATGATGTGTCAGAGGAACAAGCTATGTCATGTCGGCAGTTGTGCCTCCAAAATCAGCTTATGATGGCATTCAATAATGTACTACAGGTATCTTGCCTTTTCTAAATAACCAAACAGGAACTAGGTTTTCTGTTGTACAAAAAATCCTGCATAAATTTTTTCCAAAGCAACCCAAAACAATATTGAGCCATTTACAGCTTCAAAAACAAAGTCCTTCAAATATTAAATGAATTTCAGGTTCATCAAAAGCTGTTTTCTCATTTGTAATTTTAATTTCTAGTTGTCATTCAAAACTGGAAAAATTGAAATCCTGTATGTTCAAAAAAGTGAAATGGAAGGTTCAAACTGGAACACTCCACTGCAGTTTTCTTTCCTAGATTCAAGAAAGAGAGTATGTCTGCAGAAATGCAGGTGACGGAAAACATTTTTAGAACAAGGAAGAGCTCCATCACAGGAAACATCTAGCTAGTGCAAAAAGGAAAAAAAAAAAAAAGGCTCTTCAGTTTGAATCCGGCTCCTCTGGAACATAACAGAAGTGTTCAAAGGCTCCTAGACACAAATAATTTGCCCCTGTCCTGCAGGCTCAATCATTGTGACCAGTTCTTTCTCTTTTAGGATGCTAAACTAAGGAAAAGGGATGTTGTTCCTGCTGCTAATTCTCTTTCCCAAATTCTAGGCAGCACTGAAAGTCAGTAGTGGTAACGGCACCTCTATCCTAAAAGTCAAAAAGGTCATTTTGATTCCTCCCACCATCTCTACCCTCTTGAGTGGACCTTTATTCCTTTTTTAACTCTGTATCTGAGTTGCAAAGACAGATGCAATGACAGCAAAGGGGAAAACATGCAGAGCTGCATTACAAACTGATTCATCAGAAAACAGAGCACGCCTGCCTTACAAATTTGCCTGCAGCTCTTGTCTGCTGTGTTATTTTTAAACTGCCTGCAGGTTGCAGATTTTTCAGTGGTCCTTCTCCTGTCGGTGCATACAGAGGATTTAGCAAGACATAACTTCCATTACCATGAATTTAAGTTACCAGAATTCCCAGCACATTAAAATTCAGCATCCTTCATCTTCCCACAAACTTCTTGCTGCAATTGTGTATTCACGAGAGGGATGCCGTGGCTCTTACAGCCTCTCTCTGTGGCAAGGTCAGTGTAACTCAGCTCTGTGTTCCTGCTGTTCCCAACTGCCATACATCAGCCTGTGGAGTGCAGTCTGCAGTTGCTATCATCAGCAACCCAGGCAGCCAACTACAGACTCTCTGCCTCCTCATGGAGGTGCCGAGAAGATAGACCCAACTGACTGAACCCCATGTTTAATTTCACAACAGTCTCATCACTCAGTCGTGATCATCTCAGCACAGAAGCCACTCTCTGCACCAGCGAAGGCCACACTCTGCCCAGTGCAGGCACAGGGCACTCTTCCATCACACATCCAGGACACAAACTTCACAGTACTCTCAGAGAACCTGCCCCACTTCTGTGAGAGGCTGGATGGGGTAGAGTCAGGACTTGACATCTGTAAATGGGAGAGCTTCTGTGGGCAGAGAAACCTCACGATCTGCACACAATTCCCACAGAGAAAGGACTGAAGAGAAGAGTAATCTGTGTCGCCACAGTATTTGAAGAAGAATGCAGTGGAGCATTTTTCAGAAACACTGTTCACAACTGCTGCTGGTGTAAACAGAAGCTGCAGATGCTTAGACTTTCTGCGGGATCAGACCCTGCAGCCAAATGTAATGAATATTATTGTTTGCTCCCTTCTCTGTTGCCTGGTTTACTCTGCAGCTCAGAGCAGTACTGCAGAGCAATACCCGTCAGGTCAGAACCACTCACCTCATCCGATTTGGGATGTCTCAGACATCAAGCCGTTCACATTCTTGAGCACCGATAGAAGCTCTAGAAACTACCCCAGCTTGCACTGTAAGAAGCACTTGCCCAGCTTCATCAGCAGGAGCCCAGCCACACTCATTTCCACGCCTTTGACACACACAGAGCAGACAACAACTGTATGATGTATGAAGAGTTTGTTGTGGATGTGGAGCTCCAACACAGAAGCCTTTGCCCTCAATAAGGTACAGCAAGGACTTGAAAGTAATTTGATATAAACAGCCAACAAGCTTGAGTCAGAGCAAAACCCTCTGGCCCTGCAACGCTGATGACTGTCTCCTTGTGGGACACGGTGAGACCAATTGGTCTGTCTCAGCAGCGATGGCCAAGCAGACCCTGCCCTCCCTGTCTTGGGTAGGGTTTGGCTGCTGTGCTGTGGCTAAAGCTTGTGCTTGCTTGACTCTGTACAATGACTGTCCCTCATCCTATTACATTACACAGCCAGTTAAACTGTGCTTATTTCTCCCTGCTGATTTGGAGAGTCTTGATTTGGCTCTTAGCTGTTTATATTTTGCAGACTTCCTCTCTGTAATTGCATGGCCTGGTCCCAGGCCATCAGGCTCTGCAAGAAATAACCGCATTATTCCACAGAACAGTTAGCGTAATTAAAATATTGACTGCAAATTAAAAAAATGTGCTGAATATTTCACAGAGTGGTTGAGGGTTGGCAAATCTTGGCAGCTTGCTGGCTGCAGGATCTGGCTGATATTTAGGCACGCCTTCGTGGGAACTGCTTTTTGTGCTGTCAACTTCTTATCTCCCAAGCAGCCAACCCACAACCAAGAAAAAATGAACTGACTGGAAGTAAGGAGCTCCAAGGACTTTCTTGTGATTCTTATTGCCAGTGAGACCATTTCCTTGTTATTTATGACTTCAGGACATCTGTCTTACTGTGTCTCTTATCTATTTTTATTTGTGTCCATCTCTTCAAATGCACAGTGTAGGAACTGCATATGGTGAGAACGTACCAGGTGATAAAACTATTTGCTTAAGAACCGTCTGTACCATATGAGAAGCATTAATAAACTTAAAAGCCCACAAAAACCTCCACCGGAACTTTTGTTTTAGCTACTATTTCTTTTTTGACATTTGATTTCTATTGGTATTTCATCTGCAACCAAAGACGAAGGCATAAAATGGTTACATTTGCATAACCAAGAGGGCAGAATGGGATGGAAGAAACCCAGCTGACAGGGCTGGTAGTAACTACAGAAGCACTTGACACTACAGGGCACTTAGGGAATCCTTAGTGCATTTGCAATATCTCCCCATTCTCTTTCTTAGTGGAATATCAGGGATAATAAACCCACAGGTTTGGGTTTGAACGACTTCCTGGTTCTCTCTACATCCCCTGCTACCTGGCAAAAAAAGTAAAATGATCTCATGCGACCAGTGTTGAACAAAACATGTGGATGATGCCTAAACCACTTTGCAGACACCTACATCCTGAATGAAATGCAGCATGATCAGTAACTTGCCAAGGTACTGCTTTAAATCAGCTTCTTATTTAATCTTCACTTACATGCTTGAGAAATTCCTGGAATGGTAGGAAGTGTTTGAGCAGCAGTGCAGTCTCACAGGCAAGGACCAGGATGGCTGAGCTGAGGCTGTCCTACTCCACTGGAGCTTCCAGGGATGAGGGTCTGATTTACAGTCTGATCTACAGCTCTTTTGAGATGAGGTAATTTTGCAAACATTTCCATTCCCACTCAAGGGATGTCTCAAGAAGTGGCCAAATGATATTTCTGAGGCTCCTATTACAGCTCTAAAGTAATCGCAACGGCGAATTAATAGCAGAGCTGCTCTGCCGTTTTCCATTCTCATTGCCATCTCTGTAATCAGGAGTAGCTCTACTTCTTCAAAGTTATTTCTGCGATACTGCTCATTTTTGAAAATGCAGTTAGGAAAGGGGCATGATATCTTGGCACTCCAGCTGAGGTCTGTAGGCTGCTGTCCTCCTCCTGTGCTGGGCTCATGGCTAGTTCCTGCTCTCAACTTCACACTGATCTCCAAACTGTCAATCAGAAATGTCACCTTGGGCAGACACCATTCTTTCAAAGGCAAAAGAATATTTTTATGTACGCTTTAAACCTCTTCTAAGTTAAACGCCAAGATAAACTGATGAATGAGACAAAAGATGCTCTAAATTCAGCACATAGAGAAATTCACTGGGCACACACAATGAGGGGAGGGGTGGGGGGAGGATTGTTACGGTCTTTTCTGTGTTCTGATAGTTCACGTGGCCAAGTTTTCACTGAATGATTCATCTCTGTAACCAGTATTTTCAAAACTAAATGGAAGAGGAGGAACATGTTCATTCCACTGCTGTGTTTAATAATCTTCAAGAATTGTTTCCTGTTTACTTGGAAATACGCTCCTCCATGATGTCATTTAAGCATTTTCACCCTCTTAACTTAAAAACAAGGCCTAGAAGATGCTGCATAGTTTTTATCTTGCAGTCACAAGGCTACTTATGATAAATACTGTTGTTCCAGAGAGAAATTACTTGGAAATGTGCATATGTTCAGTGCTCCACATTACTCGTTTAAATCATAACTGATTGTTGAAAAAAAAAATACAAATCGTCATTCAGTTTTTATTCATGTAACGTGTCTGATGACTGATGGCAGCTTCTCTTTTAACAATCACTGTCTTGGTACTCCAATAAAAATCTCAGTGAAGACATCAATAACCCCATTTATGGAACTGTGCTGCTTGCTTCTATGGTACTGGCTGGCACACGACTGTGAATAGTCAGTGGGTATTGTTTTGTGTAACTCTATAAGCAAAACTTACAGTGTATTTTCAAGACAAAAAATTAAAAATACCTAAATTGCTTTTCCAGCTGAAACACTATCTCTGAATTCCTGTGGCTTGGCTGGACAAAGGGGGATGAATTTTCCCCTCAGCCTCCTCAAGGAATAAATTTGCTTAGTAGTTCTAAGATTTTACTTAGATAGCACATATCAAACAAACTGTTCTTATAGAAAAGATTTGCATTAGCTCACACAAGTCAGTGTGTTCTGTGTCAGCTTATGCGAAAAGACTTGTTTTAAAAGGCAGCAATATCCTGTGGTGTGAGAACAGAGCTGGAAGCCAAGAATTCAGAAGGGACCTGAGCTTTCTCATACTTCCTCTCAGCTTTTCATAACGGTCTAAATTTTTCTAAATGAACGTTACATTTATGTGATTAACTGGAGGCCGCATGGGCCAGACTTACAGATGTGTTAAATTTCTACTGCTCCTATTAAAGCTATTGGGAGCTCTCAGCTCTCCACGTTTCAGAAGGCTGTAATGCAGTTCTACACACCCTTGGGAGGGAGCGTAACAGGCATGGCCAGGAGTAGGAGAGCAATGAGTGTACAAATTCAGCACATCCCTCTCCCCATGGGCCTAATAGCCCTGATTAATCCATGGGGGGCAGCAGCGATGCAGATACTGAATATTTGGCATCCAGACAGGTACTGTGCAAGACCACAGTCAAGAGAAGTAACCGGGCTGACACAGTGAGGTTGAACACCTCTCTGGCTCAGCCTGGCTGCTGGCTTCAGTGGTGCAGAGACTTTCTTTCAAGGTCTTACATTGCTTATCTGGGTGACTAGACTGATTGCTTGTTAGCTGGTGAACCTCCACGTGCCTCCCCTTTTCAAGTCCATGCTGAAGCTTTTTGTCTAACAGCTGGCTTTCCTCTCTTCCCCTCTCAGATGAGATGGAGCAGTCCCCTGCAATGCGTTCTGAATACTTGGTCTCAGGGATTCGAACTCCACCAGTGAGGAGGAACAGCAAACTGGCAACACTGGGCAGGATCTTCAAACCATGGAAGTGGCGGAAAAAGAAAAACGAGAAGCTAAAGCAGACTTCTGCAGGTAGGATGAGAAAAAGAAAGTGATGCTGCAGAGAGCAAAGCTTAGGGTGGGTGAAATTTGCTAACATGGGAAATGTTAATGGTGACCTGATCTACACCTTATTCAGAGATGTCAGCATGTTACAGAAGAACGTTTAAGGCTAGAAATAGGCCATATAGCCTGGCTTCCTGTATAATACAGCATAGTGCATTTAGAAAAAAAACGTTCAAAATACAAGAGTCAAGCACAAGCCTCGACACCGACTGCTTTTCAGGGGCTGCCCCTTCTCCAGAACAGGCTACATTTATGGCCCCAAGTATCATCACCCCTCTTATTTGGGGTGAAGATTATGTAGGTCACAGTAACATTATGAAAAGTGACAGGAGGGAGCTACAGCGTGCAGAATGCCTTCCCTCAAGCAGCTGTCTCTGCGGTGAAGGAGCCCAGCACACAGCACTGCGTGCTCTCTCTAGTCTCCAGGGCTGTCTCAGGAGACCAGCAAAGAGACAAACTTGCCTTTTCCTAAGGTAAGATGGTGCAATTCCTCCACTTGCCCAGATATCCTGGGGAGGGTCACTGCTTCCTGAAGCAGCTCCAACACACCATATTAAACCAGCAGGAAGGCTCTAATATCCCCAATACTCTGCACTCAGTGTGATCAGACAGTGAGTTAGATCATTAATCTCCACTCTACATGCGGGTGATTTTACAGCTCTTTAGCAAAGTAAAAGGCACAAATAGGCTGACCAGTCCATGCTCCCCAAAACAAAATCCTTGCAGCTCTTTCCACACACACAGCAGCTGAGACTAGAGGGAATTTCCACACTGCATCTTTCTCACTCCATTACACAAATACTCTACTGTTAACTGGTGTTATGCTATTGCTTTGTGCAGTGCTGGAGAAGAAGATGACAGCACGACAAGGTCGGGATGAACTCATTAAGAAAGGCCTTCTGGAAATGATGGAACAAGGTAAGTGAAAATTCTTTGTCTTTTTTTTGTCGGAGTCTTTTTCAGGACAATAGGAAACCCATATTTGCAAAAGAAGGAACCTAAACATCAAATGAATAAAAAAACCCCTTCAGGCCAGAGAAGGAAATTCCATGTCTGAATTAAGCACATCTTCCCTCAATTTTCTCCCTACTGCAATCAATCCATGCAGCTTAATTTTTGATGTTTTACCATCTTGAATGCACTCCGTCTTACCTTGATTTATACAGGTTGCTGTCTGAGCTGGTGCGTGTGTTTGATGCAATTGCACTAAACCTAACTAAATCCTGCTGCCAAGAGAGTCAGCTAAAGCTGGTATAAATATAAACTTAAACATACAGGCACATTCAGCTAACATGGACTACCCATGAATCCAAATCTCATCAAAAGATACTAATCTGGTGTATTCAGCTGTCTTCCCAGTAAACCTGGTTTGTGACAAAGCATATCACCCTTCTGCCTGCTTTCCATTCACATGGAAAAGTGGAGTCTTTGGTCGTGTCATTTTACAGCTTTCCTGAGTACAAACCAGGTTCATCAGAAGTCACTGAGTGAAAGGTGATGGAGTGTCTGAAGCGTGCACAAAGGACTCTGGTTCTGAACGTCCCTGCTCCAAAGGCCTGACAGATGCTCTAGGGAAACAGAGATCTGGGTGATTGGTCTATGAGACTGAGTGAGCTCCCAGTGTTGGACAATTGCCATTTCCACCTAAACAGAGACTAAAAAAAAAAAAAAAAAGGGCATCTTTACTTTGAAAATTTCATAGCAGAAAG
>NW_010427258.1:31156-37098 GCF_000710305.1 Buceros rhinoceros silvestris | reverse complement strand
ACCAAACAGAGAATAAAAAAAAAAAAAAAAAAGTGCATCTTTACTTTGAAAACTTCATAGCAGAAAGTACCGTCATGAGGAAAGGCTGGTCTTTTGAGTTTGACCAATCTGATAGATAAAAGTTATCTTCTTTGAAAGCAGTAATTGAGTTTCTTTGAATAAAACAAATGCCATACCTATAAATAGTCTGTGGAACAAGATTCAGTGGAGTGTTACCGAGCAACTGAAGAGTCAGAAAAAGAACATTTTAAACAGGATTTTTTTTTAATGCAGTAAAGGAATTTTCATACTATTTTATTGGATATATTTTAATATGAGTTTCATGTTCAAGTTAAAAAAAATCTATCAAACCATCAGTTTATTTTAAAATGAAAGTTTTTAGAAAGCTCATTTTTAATTCCTGTCTGCCGAACTCTTTGTGTCTCATAATTCTAGATAATTAATTGCCCTATTAGCATATTAGCACTATTAGATAGAAAAATACACCCCATTTCTGCTAGGAGTATGAAAGTTCCACATAATATCTGAATTTAAAGACAGCGTATCTAAAGCTCTGCAAAAGAACAGTAAAAGAAAACTCGCGTGGAGGACATTAAAAAGTAATAATAACGAATCGATTAACCTCTCGCATGCATAAAGAACTGTTGGGAAGAAAACAGATGTTGCTAAGTTGCAAGATCACTTTAACGAAATTAAACTCCTTTAAATAAATACCTATAGTCCAGTGAGGAGGGATGACAAGGGGTGCTTTTAAAAAGGCAGCTGCTAACCTGGCTGCAATAAAATAGCATAGAGCTCCTGTAAACATCAAATGAATTTTTGGTACTGCCCTGCTGTCCTGAAAGGAGAGAACGGCTAACAGGAGGTTGAAGGACACTGCTGCCACCTGCAAGTTATTTTTCTTTACAGAGTATTGTGAATCTCCAGGGTTATTTTATTATATTATTAGTAGAAGCAGCTTATTAACTGGAATAAAAAATTGACCCAAATAATTCTTAGTAAATGATTAGTGCCCGACTTGGACTGAGCTGAAGCAGCAGCAGTTTCAAGGCTAAGTCTTCATTTATGCAGACTGTTGCAATTGTCAAAGCAGCAATACTATGCTAAAAGGCTACAGTAAATCCTAAAATCCCTCTATTTCATCAGGCTTTACTCTGCTTCCAGGGACCTCATTCCCACTTAGCTTCATAAATAGCCCCAACTGGGATGAGAACCCAACTGAGAAAGCTCCAGATCTGCTTCGTGCATTTTCAACAGCTGCGTCACTCCAGTGTCACAGCCCAGGGTCTGGCTGGCTGCATTCTGAACCGGACTGTTTGGCTCAGAGCAGAGCACAAGGCTCGCACGGAATCTGCACCAATCTGTGAGCAGCCCAGGGTGAAATTGCACCGTCCTTGCTTTGCTGATGAGTCATCCGAACAGGTTATGTCACCCCTTCTCCTCAGACAACCCCCAAACTCAGCTGCCCAGCCACACTGCGCAGCTGCACAGCCTGCAGCCCTTCTGTCCTCTCCTCTCCAGCTCTGCTCTGCTCGCACAGGGCAAACGCCAACCTGCCCCTTGAAAATACAGCTCCACTCTAGGGAACCAAGTGTTCTCTAAGAGGTTACAGGGTGCTGGGTCTGGCACTCAGTGGGATTTGTTCCCAACAAAATTACAGCCCTGCTTCTTCTAATTACTTTGCAATACTCAAGACTCCGCAGCTTTCCTTACCAGTGGGTCTAGGGTCTGTGCTTCCTCCTGTCCCCAGATGATCTCTAAAATACAGTACTGGGAACCACTGCCTATCAGAGCAGCACACCCACTTTGATCTAAGCACAGGCTGATCATTTCTGCCCAGACACATCACTGTTGTGAATCTCAGATGCTCCACAACAGAAATTCTTCACCAGGAGTGTCTTCTGCTTGTCATTTCTTCATTAATCATTACACTTTCCTATCAGCTGAGACTTGAAGGCACTCATGTCTCTGACTGCAGTTTGACTGGGGCTTGGCTGACAGCAGCTCGCCTTGCTGAAGGATGTGAGGAATGTGCAAAGCAGAGTTACCTTGAAAACATTTAGGGAGCTTCCCCCAATACATCTCTCCATCATGAGCACAAAACTGATTGAATGTAGCTGTACTTACAGCACCAAGAGATAAAGGCAGCCGTTAATACACCGATGATTATGTATAGGCTGCCTTCACAATGAGCTGAAATGTAGGCAATGAACTTTTTTCCCCTCCCCTTCCCTGTATCATAGCAACTGTGCTACTGCAAGGGCTATTTTAGGAACAGTAACTTTTCACCAAACATGATTATGAGGCAGACTGAGTGAGCTCAGCGTACGAAAATACTGCACCCCTTCGGCAGCATCTCTGGGCCAAAATCTGATACCCTAACCCAAAAGCACAATAAATTACTCTGCAGTTTGTCCAGACAGTATTAAAAAGTGAACACTAGCTATTTTCAATTAACGTTCCAGAAACTTGTCATGATATCATCGCAAAAAAACATGGCACTGTCAGGAGCTTCCAGAAAGGAGTGTCTAGGGCTGAGAAATACGAGTCTGGATGTCAGGGGTGGACAGCAGACATGTCCATCAGCTGGCTAAAGTGGAAAATTATCACTTTCTTTGGTTTGCAATGGTGATGTAGATCTCGCAAATTCTGAGAGAGACATGAAGTAAAAGGATAGTTTGTATTCCGAGGACTCTTGCCTGAATAGGAGAACACTAGAAAAGCTTCAGTCATCAAGATATGTACAGCTGCAGGGATCACTGGCACAAAAATCTTTCAGAATAAGCAAAGGGAGCAGTTTCTAGGGCTGCATGAAGAGGGATTTGAATTTCTGATCAGCTCCATCACACAGGATGTGCTTTTCAAAGCTGACTAACTAAAACTATGCTCAAAACCTACAGCTTGATAGGGAGTATTAGCAGCCTTGTCTTCGGTAAGGCTCCTGCATTACTGCTGGGACAGCTGGATGGCAGCGTGTTGTGCACGGAGCCTCACACAACTCAGGCACATCACATCACCCTAACCTGTGAACCCACTGCACTACGAGCTCTGTTCGGACAAGGAATTCTCCTAGACACCTCTGATTTCCCGTGCTTGTGCTTATCCTCCAGTAGCCTTCCTGTACCTGCATGATGGCCATTTGCCCAGGCTGCTGGATGCCCATGGAGAAGGTGTCCCGTTGAGAAAACTGGGCGGATATTAGCATACACATGGGCTCCACAAGTTTTGTATTACAGGTGCTTAACACTGTTAGAAGTCAGGTGCTTCTCTAAGACAAACCTTAGTCCCCTGAGCACTAGTAGCTTGGAGATGCACTCTTCTCTAAAGGAGAGCAGGGAGTTTCAGATTTCACTGCTCATGGTTTAGTTAAGATTAAATGATTTGATGTTCTAGATACTGAAGGGAAAGCCTGCACTGATGATGATGCCATGAGAGCAACGCAGAGCGACCCTCCAGCTCCTGTGTGCCAGGCACTTGCCTCGGAAGACGTGCAGCAAGAGAGTACAATAGCGACCACAACGAATGTGACCTCATTTGGTGAGGAGCTGCATTTGGATGAGCTGAAAGAGGATGCAGGTATTGGATATAAAATGTTTTCAAGAAACTATAAAATGTTTAAAAAGTATTTCTGCTAAGCTGGTTTATGGGGAGTCAAATACGTCAGTGCATTAGAGGGTCAGAGCGCCTTGTTCAGCTCAGCCCATAGTAGGGTAGCAATCAGTACTCAGAAGCAGTGATTTCTGAGACTGCTACCAAGCTGAGGGACACACAAAGATTGGCATAATGAGATTAGTCGGATTATGAGACAATCCAGTCTTGGCATGGTGCCCCTTTGGTATTAGCAGTGACTGCTGTGAAGATGAAGCAAGCTTCTGTTAAAAACATGTCTTAAACTTCTGTGTCATACCTGAAATTGTTTGTCCTGGCTCAGGAGAACAATGTCAATATACAGCCCGCGTCCATATCATCACCCTGTCTACAGCATGCTGCAAATACAAGTGAAGTTCAATGGTAGGAGCACAGATAAGTGAAACCAAGCCCAGCAGAGCTCATTTGTGACAGCAGTTCCCTGGAACCACTGCGACCTTGCACATCCTGGTGGCTGGAGGGTTTCCATTTGCTTCCTGACAACCGTGAAATGCAAAGCTGCAGATAATGCTTTATCCTGGTTTGTGAGGAGTGCCATGTAGTGATTACAGATCTTCCTGCCTTCTGCTCAGTCTTTCTGTTCTGGTTGCCTTTTGTTCTCCATACCACCCCATCATGCCCTGCTTGCTCTGGGGTCCCAGCCCCTGGCCACCTTCACCAAGCCCACCCCTGCCTGCTGTGATCTGCTGAGTAATGCCGCCTGCTTATGCCCTCAACCTGCTCCAGCAGCTCAGAATGGAAACCATTCTCTGAAGCGTTTTCCATTTCTTTGCTTTATCCTTTCCCACTTCCTTTTCCTCCTGTCCTTTCCATCCCCATGACTCATGCAATTTCGTTCCTTTTTGCTGTTTGGCTTTTATATAAAGTTGCTCTTCTGGCCCATCTGTAGTTCCACTCCACTCTTAACTGCTTTGACAACAGAAACTCTTTTGTCTCCTAAAAAGTCTCTCTCCTGTTTGTTGATCATGAGGAATTTTTTGTGAGCTTAACACCACCTCTCTGTCACCCCTCACCTTCTTCATTTCAACTACATGTGTTATTTCATCAAGAGATATCCCAAAGCACTGTCTGTGGTCTTCAGAAGATTTATCCTCTTTATCCTCTCTCCTCTTTGTCTCTTAAAACAGAGACAAAATAGATGACTGGACATAGACATCTTCTATTAACACATACCTTTAATGCTGTTTTCCTCTCTCTCCAAACCCTATCCATTATGGTGGTGTTTGGTTTTCTATCACCCGAAAAATTAGTTGAGGCAAAAGCCATTTATCTCCCTGTTATTAGAACAATGAGATCAAGATCTTGACCTGAATCCTAGTTTTTACTCTTTTCACTCCATATCACTAAGGAAATTTCTCTCTGAACTTCTAATTCTCATCATTGGGACAGGCTATCCTGGAACGATGGCACTAAATATATCACGTGTATAACTTCATGCCTCTGCAAAACCTACTACAATGGTTTAAAATTTAATTTACACTGTAAATTAAAAATTGTAAATTTCAAAATTGTGTATTTAGGCTTTCAAAATCACCCCAGTTTCTTATGTCTCTTTCTCTAATCCTAGTTCCTTTTATTGTCTCCTGGGCACAACCTTTCCTCTCCTCTGTATTTCTTTTCCTCCATTTTTTGAGGTGTCATTTTTCCAGGTTCCAGAAAAATAGCAGTGGGATTACCCTCTCCTGTCTTCCTGGTCTGTGAGACTCCACCTCCATTCCTATTTGTCTGAAATCTTCCTTACTCTTTCACTGGTGGCCTCTAGCTTTTAAAATAATTACTGTCAAGCTAGTCTTTATGTGCTAATTTATCCCTGTCTGTGCATTCTCGCATTCCCATCTCTAGTGTGTTCACCTTAAGGAATTCCCTGGGTGGAAAAACTCTTCAAAATGGTTGGAGTGTATTGCTAAGTTTATTATACAGTTGAGTTTATCACATTTGTCACTGGGCTCAACCCAGGCCCAGTGCAGTAGATGTCTTTCCACAAATTTGTGTGAATATTTGACCAGCTAGAAAAAAAATTAATGTGTTTGCTTTATACCCAATATGTCATATTTCATCCTGAGGATGTGGGATGAAGGCCAGGGAAATATTTGTAGACCTTATGTTTGGTTAGTACACAGAAAAAGAACAGCCTAGGCAGCGCAAGGGCAGTTTTTCCCACCTAAGCTAGCCAGCGGGCTCGGGGTAGTCCCAAGGGGAGGATTTCTGCCTAGCAGTGAGGTGGCATTTTGACAAGTGGCACTCCATGAACAATTAGCTACTCTGGCAAGAAGTCCAGGGCTGAGCACCTGGAA
>NW_010427258.1:30013-31024 GCF_000710305.1 Buceros rhinoceros silvestris | reverse complement strand
CAGCAGGATAATATTCACTCGGCAATATGAAATCTGTTAATAGGTTCGTGTACTCAAGACTCAGGACTGTCTTGTGACTGTCAGACATGGGCTGTGGTTACCAGAAAGAACCACAGAAAAAACCAGAAGCAAACCATTCTTTGCAGGGAATGTAAAACGGACATGCTTTACACAACACAACAGCACACGATGCCACTTTGTTTTTGCGATACCACTCTCAGAGCAGAGTGGAGTTCGGAAACAAAAAGATCTGCTTGACTGAGGCTGTGTGTGTTTTGCATCCACCTTGTCTACAGGGAAGGTCCCACTCTGGCTGCTCCTCTGCATCCCTGCCAAACCTCACTGCATGTCACCGGGAGGTCTACTGCTTTCAGCAAACTTACTGCCAGAAGAGAGTATCACTCCACTCAGGGGAATGCACTTAAATCTGAGTAATTTTCCTATCAAGCCACTAACATCTACTGAAGCTCTTGATCTTTCTGTAATGTAACCCATTAGTGACTTTATTTTTCTCTTCCTCTACCCCACATTTTGTCTTCTATACAGTAGGCACATAAATGCAAAGTGAAGTTAGCCTGGAACAAAGCATTTCCCTAGAAGTATAGTTAAAAGAAAATTACTTCCTTCTATAATTCAGGCAACTCTCACGTACAGCAGCTTTCCTATCACATCAAATTTCACAAGAATTCCTGTTAATGATGCATATTTGTTCAACTTTCCTGTCTTTTTTGAATGATAAATATTCATTCCTCCTCTTCTAGACATACTTATTAATCTGTTTGTCAACGTATTAAATACTATTATCTTGCCAATGCTATTGTTTCCAGCTGTCTAAGTGCACTGGTGCATTCCCATGCACTCTGAACATGAGGATGCTGAACATTCATTAACACAGAGAACTGTGTTCGAAACAGGACATAAAACCGAGCCAAGAAAAGATTTGTGACATGGCAGCTGTGGGCGCCCACTGCTGGGAGTTTTCAGAAGGTGCCCGAGGCTGGTTTGTAGGGA
>NW_010427258.1:16931-29895 GCF_000710305.1 Buceros rhinoceros silvestris | reverse complement strand
TATTTAGACAATTCAGAATGCTAAAAGGAGTTGGATTTGCCACCTATCCAGTCCAAGCAGTCTGGATCTCTCTCATGCTCATGCTCTACAGTACTGCATCCAGCTCTGGGGTCCTCAGCCCAGGAGAGATGTGGACCTGTGGTGTGGGTCTAGAGGACACCACAACAATGATCGAAGGGCCGGAACATCTCTGCTGTGAAGAAAGGCTGACAGAGCTGGGGTTGCTCATTCTGCAGAAGAGGAGACTCTGGGGAGACCTTATAGCAGACTTGTAATAAGTACTTAAAGGAGAACTACAAGGAAGTTGGGGACAAACTTTTTATCAGGGCCTGTTGTGACAGAACAAGGGGTGATGGTTTGAAAGCGCAAGAGGGAGATTCACACTAGAGATAAGGAAGAAATTGTTTACAGTCAGGATGGTGAGACCTGGCCCAGACTGCCTGGAGAGGTGGTAGATGCCCCATCGCTGGAAATATTCCAGGTCAGACTGGATCCTGGGGATCCGAGCAACCTGCTCTAGTTAAAGATGTCCCTGCTCACTGCAGGGGGGTTGGACCAGAGTTTTAAAGGTCCTTTCCAACCCAAGCCATTCTATGATTATATGCTGAGGATAGACTTAAAAACCGATCTCCCAGTTTGGATGAGTGCTTCACCTGCTAGGGTGGGAAGACTAACCCTCGTGGGGTTATTGTGGTTCCCGCCACCCATAGTAGCTGGCAATGTCATTTGGAGAGAACCTGGCTGTGGCTGGGGTCCTGGATCAAAGTCAGCCTCAGGCCTCTCTGTAGGTCCCCGTGTACGCCAAGGCAGAGATCAGGATGTGTAACTGAGGCACTGTGCAAGTTCAAGCACTGCCAGAGTCAGCTGGTATCTGAGCAGGATTCAAGGGTGTTAATTTTGGACTTCATCACTCAAATTCCACTTACGTCTTACTTCAGCCTCATGTCTTTCTGGATCTATGCCCCTGTGCCCTCATCACAGCCAGGTCAATTTGATGAACTGCTCAGTGATTCAGTAATTTTAAGATCTAGGTACTTTTGCCACATTACAGGAGACGATTCTGAAATGCTCACTGCTCATCATCATCTCAAATTAAGGTTTTGATAAGTGAAGTTTTTCTTAAGAACCTCACCGATTCTCTGTTCTGCACTAGCTGATGAGATGCAATGGCAAATCTTTTTTACGGCAGGTTTTTCCTGGTTAACAACTTTAACCTCAGGAAAGATTCAATAGTTCTGGAGTCAGGTACCGTAAGAAAAGACTTGGGACATAAGTCAAAGTCATGTATTAAATAAGATAAAAATTAAATTGTGAAAATAAATGCACACCACAAACAATTGGAAAGTCAGCTTTCGTGTAATATTAGCCATTTGATACTCTTTGCCCTTTGGCTTTGTGTTCCTAGCACAGAAAAGTGCTCAGTAACTGTGCCACTGCAGCTGCATGCTGTAACAAAATTCATTGCAGTTCTTGAAAGTTGCTTTGCCTTGATGTCTTAGTTATCAAAAAAAAAAAAAAAGGAGAAAAAGGCTTTAGGGAAGTGAGGGAATTTCAGCGGTTTTCTCGGGAACATCAAAACTAACAGTTCTTCAATATCCTGATACATTTCATTCTTTACCTGCCTTGGCTGGTTGGCTATTTCACACAGTAACTATTTTCAGTATGGAAAAGAAGTGCCTCTAGCTGTGTGCCATGTGTTCTGTTTCTCTGAATGTTCCTGGCATTGTCCCCTGGCCTATCATTATTACTAACTTCATGTTCCATTAATTTTCCTCATCTTTCTACTAGCCAAGAAACCTTCAGCACCCTCAGAAGAATTAGAAGATGCCAGCCTGCCAGCATCTGAAGACAGTCCACAAGCCTTACTTGCATCTGAATCCACAGACTCCCCCCAGAAACCGACGGAAAGAAGCCCAGCACAGCTTCCCAGCCCTCCGTTGCTCCCAGCTCCGCCACCTAAAGCAATCTCCAAAATCACAAAGGGCATGACAGGTCAGTCATTACTGGTCAGTGAAGACTTTTCCATCCCTCACATCTCGTCTGCCTCCACAGCACAGTATGTAATTCTTTTCTTGCATCCTTTTTTAAGCCAATTGCTGCAAACTGCTGTGAACTGGGCTAGTTATACTGAGTGAACAGAATGCCAATTATTTCCATGAACTGAGTGGTTCTGTTGCCTGATAACAACGGACTGATCTTTGAACTCACATATTTATCTGAGTCTCCTGGGGGATTATTTGTTGCAAGTCTATTGCACTAAACGCACATAAAACAAATTAAACCAACTGCAAACATCAGCTGAATCAGATGCTCATATCGATATGCCATAAAACACGTGGAAGAGTTAAATGTTTTCATCACCAGACTCCGGCTGGGCAACAGTACAAGAACCAAAACCCAGTTCAGGCCAATAGGTTCTGTAGTGGTTTCTGAAGGGTTTGCTCTCTAGGTAGGTCTAAACTAGAGCTATGAAGGCTGCTCTAGTTGCACAGAACACACACAAGTGATACACCTGGCTCCCACAGCCCAAAACTCTGTGCCAGACTTCATTGAGCGCTTCAAGCGAGTTCCTCTGGGCCCCATTTCCAAGAGTATTGCCAATGTTGTTACGTTCTCCAACATTCTGGCACTGCAGAAAAGGTGTCAAAGTGAACATGATTTTAGTTTGTTCCAATTTTAGGGCTCCTACATATGGTAAAAGCAGTTAAAAGGGCCTTACTGCAAATTAGAATCAAGTCCTGACATCTAAATGTCAGACCTGTTGGATATTTAGACCTTTACATGACAGCCATTATCTCAGCCCTGATTTGCATCCACACTCATCTACTGGCACAGTGAACAGGATTTTCAAAGTCACCAGGAAACAAAACATCAGAGGGGCATTGTGATGTGACCATTAGAGTTCACAGAAAATACTGAATGTCAGTCTTTTTGAGGAAAATTACAAGTATTTAATTCCCATGGAAAATATCCATATTTTGTCCATGCTTAAAACCCATAAGAGTTTAAGTGGGAGCTGGACTCAAAACAGTATCCTACTATTCCTTGGGAGCTGCTATTCAGATTGCTTCTACACTCTCAGGCTCTATCCTGGCCCTTCTACCTTGCAATATGACCAGGCACAACCAGGACACCTCTGTGACTTTGCTCAGCTGATGAGAAGGCCACATCTGCACGACGTGGGCTATTGGGAAAGCCTGACCCATGCAGGGTGACGAGCTTACAGGCGCTTCACTGCATTCTGAGTCAGATATTTTGCTGCTTAACCAAAGCACTTCCTGTAACATCCAAGATATTCTGAGTTTTGGTATTTCATTCTCATTCAAAATTTTCCACAAAGAACAACTCGTAGTTTTCTCAGTGATCCAGTAACTATGGACCCTTTTCAACAGTGATTATGCATTTGTTTATTTTTGTGTGGATGTAGCGGCACTGGTCAGTTAAGGCTAAACAAACACTGTCAATGAGAGAAAGGGAATACAAATGCGTGGGGAGAGAGAAAGAGCAGTTATGACAGAAAAGGAAGATGAAGAGGTTGAAAAGCTCTTTTGTGTTTATTCCCTCCCTCCCCACCCCCATTCCCCTCCCAACAATGTTAGAGATGCTGTTAGCAAAGGAGTGAGGAATAAGCCAAGCACCAATTAATCACAGAGAGACGGGGAACAGGGCAAGGTGCCAAGACATCACTTTGCAAGATTGTTCACTGAACAGCTGTCATTAGGACAAATAAGGTGTGATCTACGGAAACTCTCAACTCTCAGTATTGGCCCAAGCTGCAATGAGGACAAAACTGGCCCTTGACCTGTTCCAGGAACAAGAAGTTATAAAGATAAAACAAAGTCTCTTCCTTCTCTGCTTTGGGGTTGAGCTGAACCCAGGGTTCTTGCTCTGAGAAAACACTGTGCAGCAGTAGAAAGTGACTTAAGAAGTGGTTTTTTTCATCCTCTCAGGCCAAGATTCAACAGGCGATGACTGATTGTAAATGTCCAGTGTGCATCTCCACAGTGGCACATAGTCAAAATTCCCTTGAGTGCCAAAACCCATCTTTGCTTAGCAGAGGTTGGCTGCCCGTTGGCCACAGCAACCATCCTGATCAGCATAGGAGGAGCTCTGGGGTGGGAAGGCATCTCATTGCCAAGGCATTGCACACTGGGCACCTAGACCCTTGAAGAATTGTTCTTGCACTTTCAGACAGATTTTAAACAGGGTAACATTGGAACTAGCTTGACCCCTGTCTCCTGGATACATAGAGAGATGAATGAAGCTCCAGCCACTGATGAGGGTTCTGGGTTGGAGGGAGAGAAATATGCAAAAACGCCTCCCCAAAATTAAAAAAAAAAAAGCTAGACCTTTCTTACAGTATGAAGAAGATTTTATCATGGATGCCACTCTCCTCATTGAAGGATGCTCTACTTCTTGCCCCACAAAAGTGAAAAAGATACCAGGCTTAGTGTTGTCACTCTCAAATTTATGATATTTGATTTCGGTTATGGCTATAGGAGCTGTTCTTCCTCCTTAGGCTTTGGCAGTTGTCCTCAATAACTCTGCCTTCCAACCTCCAGATCCCCAGCTGCTTGCAGCACTATCCTTACAGAGCTGTACCAGATTTCCAGCAGTGGACTGAAGTAAAAACAAGTAGTTGGTAACCATTATGTAGGATGCTGGGTCTGAGAGGAAATACTTGATAACTGAAGTTAACATTCAAGCCTACTTTTGTCCTCTCCAGTTTTCTAGGAAGTTATCCTGCTAATAGGAACCCAGTCGGTTTTACATGGGTATTTCAGGATAATCCTGGCCTGGGCAGAAGTTTTTCCCTGCTGTGAGTGGAAGGATTTGTCTCAAAAGTACGAGAAAAACAGTTGAAAAATATCTGCGAAAGCAAGTGTGGACAAAAGCCGTACAAGCGGTGTCGTTTTAAATGCCTGGTTAGAACACTAGGTGGCAACAAGAGAAAAGAAATGCTCTTCTGAGGGACACACTAGCACTGCCTTTTTACACCCTGGCTGAGCCACTGGTGTAGTCACTGTCGCATGCCCGGGGCTTGGGGGCGAGATATAAGGGACAGGGAAAAGGGGAAGACAACTGCAGACCCGGAAAACCAATCAGCACCTTTTTCAGGCCAGAAGTTCAGTTATCTTAAGAGCGTAAAACCAGCAAATTTACGACGAGGGAAATGACCACTGTGTTTTGGACTCAGGTGCTACAGAAACGTATGTATCACAGTCTAACTTCCAACAAAATGCTGTCATGTCATAAAAAAATATCTGAATCTGGGGGCCAAAAAATATTAGATTGTCCTACTCTTCTTTTTTCTTCTTGGTGCTTAATAGCACATCTTTAATTTGGACTTCATTTGTTAAGTTTTGTTATGCAAACATTACCCTCATATTATAATGATTTTGGCATTTCCTCAACTGACATATGAAAGACAGAGGTCTAAGCTGTGCACCAATCACAGAGGAGCAGATAATAGACACTGGGACACTTTGTCCTGACTGAGAACCAGAGTACATAAATTTTAATACAGTCTGCCAGAGTTCAGCAGAGAAAGTGCTAGACTGGCAAAGCACCACAGCACAAAGCAGCGGTGGTTCGGAGGAACAGTGCTGGCAAGCAAGAATGCCTTGGTGGGCTGGGAAAAAGGAGAATCTGATCCTGTGGGAAAGAGGGGAAATGGGTCAGGCATCTATTTTCTTAGATCAAAGATCTGGATCTAGGTGGTACGAGCCTTTTGAATTCAGATAGTTGCTCAACTTAACCACTTACCTCCCAGCAAGAACAAAAGATCAATATAACAACAAATTAATCTCTTACCCTCTTGTGTTTTGACAGCAGGAAGTGAAATAGATGACCCAGCCATGAAATCTCCTCCTTCCACCATCCTGAAGAATTATGTCATTGTTGGTTCCACCCAAATCTCAGGACAAGCTGCCCTCTTCCATCCCTCTGGCCAGAAAAGTTCAGATTCTCATGTCAGAGGACAGGTAACACCGCCAACTGGTTCCCCTCACCTGGCTGCTGTCCACCTGCCTTTACCTCCCAGCAGAGTCATTGAAGAACTCCACAGGGCTCTGGCCACCAAACACCGGCAGGACAGGTACATACAGCCTCTTGGTTAAATGAGTGCACGAGGAAAGTCGTTCCACTGAATCGTTTTTCTTGGTAAATGTTCCCACCCTGTTATCAGCATTTTATTTACTCCTATGGCTTGGGCTTGCTTTCCTCTTGATGTCGCTACTTTGAACATCCAGCTGTGGTTAAAGCGATATGGCAGTTACTTCAAAGAACGTTTTTCCTTTATAAGGAGGCCTCTGTGACATGGAAGTAGGTTTTCATACAGGTAGAATCATTTGATAATCCCTGACCTAATGCAAAAGAAAATCTCCCACAAGATACCAAGTCAGAGCAGCTAAGACACGTGCTGCTCTAGACACCAGTAGTCTACAAAGGAGCAATGCTGCTGTCCCAGTATACACCTCTTGGCTTATACACGAGCATATACGGTATCCATCTTTCATGCAAATGCTCGTGTGGGGTATATTGGGTTCCTTGTCTGGTTTTCATTATAAATTCCCCTATGTATTAGCGGAGGACAGAGATAACCTTTTCCATCACTGAGCTTTGGAGTTAAGCTGGTAACATTTCTCAATTCTTTAACAGCTATTGTCACGGGGAATAGATTCATCTGATATTATTTCCAGGCCCTCTCAAACCTGTGTCATGATCATAAAATATCAGAATGGTAATATAACATGCCATGTATGTTTTGTATTAGAAGGACATGCTATGCATTTTTGCCAGATCAGCAGAGATATATAGCACATGGCTACATATCAAAGAAATACGTTAGTCACCACCCTTTTGTACCTTATATTTACAACAGAGATAGAAAAGTAGATCCATGTTAGTCGTTCTCAACACAGCCTTGAGAATGCCACCCTGTGTTGTCGCATGCTGAACTCTCTGCCCCGGCCTTTACGAGCTACAAGACATTCTGCTCATTCTCATATAATGATAAGTCCTTACCATGGCAATAAAAGAGTCTTTTGTAAAAACTGAGCTGTGCACCTTCCACCCACAGCTTCCATGGAAGAGAAAGCAAAGGCTCTCCAAAAAAACGAGTGGATGTCCGTCCATCCAGAACATCTAGCATTGAGCGCAACAAAGAAAAGGAGAACTCGCTGAGTTACAGCAGTGATTCAGAAAATAAGCGGAACTCAGTTAAAGAGTCGGATGAGAACAAAGAAAACATGATCATGAACTCAGAGCTCAAGGAAGACTCTGTTTTTTATCAGGATGAGGAAGTTTTGAATGACTCCGTTATTTCTGGTAAGGAAAGTCACTTATTCTATTCTAAGGTACACTGTCATAGCCTAACTAAACGAGGCAGCATGCAGCAGAAAATAGTGAGCAGCATAAATTCCTCTATTGTCACAGCAACGTTTTAAGGATTCTGGTGAAAAGCTAAAGTTAGGTTTGAGTCCTAGTAATTGTGATCATGTTTGTCTTGGTAGGTACTGCCTGCTCAGATGACATTTAGAGTTACGTTGATAAGTCAATGTACCCTTCGTACTAGTGTGTACAAGTGGCAGCCCTTGCAGACACATCTCAGCAGGCGAAGCTTTCTGCACAGCCAGTGCCAACGCTGCGGCTCTTTGGGGAACACCCCATTTCAGGACTATTATTCCAGTGCAGTGATGGTACAGCAAAAAGTAGAAGACACCAATGAATCTAGGAAGGACAAACGTCTAGAGAAAATACCTTAAAGACAAAAGTTGCTCTCCATTTGATCCATTTTACCCTTTCTTGAAACATACGGGAAATGAATGGTATAATCCTGAGCAATTATTTAAGTGGGCTTTGGCAAAATAATCAGCTCTCATTAGAAAATTTATTTTTCATTCAAGATTTTAGTGTTTTCTATGTTAGCAAGACAAAGATTCGGTCTGAAACAAATCCTTCAATCTCTTCATCAATGCATTAAAATAAGGCAGGATGAGAAAAAAAAATAATTAAAAAATTGTTATACCAGATCGAGGATGAATTTTTAAAGGTGTCTATTAGAAACGAGACAGGACACCTAAGTTCTGGTCCTGTGTCTTAAGACACCTAGTAACTGAATAGACTACTGAGGTAAGGCACAAGAAAAGTGAATCCTTTGCATAACTGCTGTGCATATAAGTTTAACTTAAGAAAATAAAAATCACCTTTTAAGTTCTATCTATTTCTGACTATGTGTTGCTCCTGATTATAAAAGTGGTCTCCTTTGGTTTAAATTCTTAGAGTTAGAGGCAGCCAGGCAAAAAATAAGTTATCCCCTACTAGTACAAACGGTTGAATATTTTACCATTGAAGATGAAAACTCTGTATATTTAACAAACAATTATTCACTGGCTGTGAAGGCAGAAATTATGACGATAGAAGGACATTGGTTATTGCACAAATCGCAGTGATATCTAAAAGCAGCTCTTGGCTTTCCACAGTCAGTGTTAGAGTTCTGAAAGATTTCTGCTCACTACAGTTGAACAACAGTGGTGTTGCGTTGGTGACGGCTTAAGAATGATTTAAACGCAGCAGTTTTATGGGGCAATATCAGACCAGCTGAGATGATGAGAAAAGCAGACCTCTTTCAAAGACATTTCAGCTTTTTTGTAGCTGCAACAATTTTCCTGCTCAACACAGAAGATACTGAAATCTGCCTTTTGAAATACTGGCTACACAACATGAAATAAAAAGAAATGAGACTGAACAGAAAACGTTTCCCCCTCAGCTCGAACTGCACCTTAATGAGAACGTTAGGTAACGTACGAATCTCATAAGGAGATACACAGACAGCCAGTCCGATGCCTTACCTGACGGGCTGAAAATTCAAAGGTTTGTTGTGAAGTCAGGTAGAGTGGTGATTATATACCGAGTAGTATTTACCTGCAGATGTGTACTGAGGGCAAAGAGAGTAAACAAAGATGGTTTATCATTTAATAAAGCAGTCCCAGATATGAATACAACCTTTTTCCTATGCAAAACACTTCCCTGCTTCAACAGAAATAATTTTGGGGCAGATTTTTCTCTCATTTCTTTGTTTGCAGCTACACAGCCTCCTTCCTCATGATTAATTTGTCTCACCCTTGGACATTCAAGTCTCTTCACATCTAAACATCACTCTCTGCACCAGGAAGCCCGTGCCATACACTCCTAAAACTCACCCAAGTCATCACAGCGTGATGATGCATAAGGTCATTATATTTACAATGGCTGAAGATGGCTGTGGACTGCTTGCCCTTGCAGATTGTAAATGCACTATTACAAAAGCCCTGATTTCTTGTACAAGCCTGGTGCTTGCTCTGCTGATGTTTAAGTTCAGGCACATTTCAGGGCCACAACAAAAACCCAGGCCATGCAAAGTTCTGGCTGTGTGATGTCTAAGGAGGCTGCCATGGGCAGGCACGCTGGTAACCACAGCCTCTTAAACCACAGGAGTGCTGGTCTGGAGTGGTATAACCTCAGCCCCTGAGGAGACAACAGCTGTGGGGATACTGCTGCAAGCTGGGACAGCAGACATCTCTGGTCTTGACACTGCGTGGCACTGCTTGTGCCAGGATTCATTCAAATGGAGCCGTTTGCATTTCAGAGAGGATGGACAGATGCAGTAGAGACAGGGAGAGCAACAGAATAACCCCCTGAAAAGCTCCAGATCCCTTCTGGGCTGGTTTGCAAGTCAGGAGGTAAACCTATCCATTAATCCAAGGCTGCTTTACAAATAGTGAGCTGCCTTAGTACGTCACTAACTTTGCCATTGCCACTGCGGCGCAGAACAGTGCATCAGTGCAACAGCCCCATGTTACAGGGAGTTTGGGAAACTCTGGAAAAAGTGAGGAATTGTACTTCGGCTTTCCATTAGCAGCCTAATCAATAAATCATTCTCTGTAATCTCTGAAAACACGAAGGCAAGACTGTAGTCCTGTGCACAAGCTTAAAAAACAGCGTACCTAGCATGGAATCCACAACTGGTAACTAGAGCAAGCAAGGTCTCACACTTCACGCAGTATTAGGATTTCCCTTTTGCTTGATGGCAAAATGTAAACATACAGGAAATTAAATTTCATGATTCGATTGAATTAAAGCAGGTACCTTTGTCAGGAACCTGCAGATGAAGCATGAAAAGGGTGTGAATTTTCAAAGCATTTATTGTTGACCTAGCTGAGCTGCCATAAAACATGAAAAAAGCCACAGCCAAGATCCTGCCTGAGATACCTTTGTCATGGGGCAGACCAGCATTGAATATGCTTTATTGACCAGGAAAAATAACCCTTAGAAAGAAAATACTTCAATAAGGGCATTTAGGTTCACTTTCTACTGAGATAGTGATCAGGAAGGAACTTGCCTCAGGGTGCTGAAAATGGATGGGGGGAAAACTAGTTTGGGGCTTTTTTCCTCTTTGTTCTCTGGTTTGTTATGTTTATTTGTTTATTAATTTTGAAACATTAGATATGGGTTTCTGCAGCAGGTGGAATAACAGATCTGGCCACCAATGGGCTGGTCAAGATGAAAACATGAACCACACAGTGTTTCCTGGTGTGCCTTCCTGAAGAGGGTAACATCAGCTCCCTCTTTTCACTTTGTTGGGCAGGTGTTATTTTTTCAGGGATTAACCCAGTTGGTTAGGCATAGGGAATGGCTCCCTAGACTAGCAGGTTAGCTTAATCCAGATCTCTTGCATTTTTATTTGGTGAAATACCCTAAAGATTAATCGGTGCCCAGCACATATGCACCACGGGAGTGGCTATAGCATAAGCCTTTTAGAAATCCAGACAGCTGGATGAAGTGAGCGCAGCTTCTCCTGAGTGTGCTGTATGTTCTTCACTCCTCTAACACAACAGCAGGATTTGGGGGAGAGGTGAGATTTTTCAGATATGATTTGTGTTTTTAATGCCACGAAGTCATAGACTAAGTGTGCAGCAGAGCAGCCTGGGAGCAGTCAAGGTCCTGAAGAGCAGCTTCATTTTACTGTGGTTCAAGTGAAATATTGCATTGTTCCATCACTCTTTGAAATACAGGTCTCTAGGGCAGACACTGCACTAGCCTAACCCAGCGTCTCCACATCGCCTTCAAAACCTGCCTTGCAAAAAGCTCCAGTCTTTTAACCGCTGAGCACCAGTTTCAAATGGCCTTCAATGAGACGAGGGGCAGCAGAAAATGAGCCCTGACCTCATCTGAGCAAATAATCTCTGCGATTCTAGCCCTCGTCCTGCCGCAGTTCAAAGGCATGGCATGGCATGTACTTCTAGACCAGCCTGAAGGGAGCAGGCGAGGTCCCACACGCTCAGACCTTAGCTCTCACTAACTACTGGGGGAATAACCATCCACGGTGCATCTCAAAACAAAAAAGCATTCACTGCACACGTAGAGCTCCCTTGTTTCCTTCTAAGCAGTTCTGGACAGAGATAATGCATGTGCTGTGTAGTGTATACATATATTGCTTTCAGTGCACCCAGGATGCACTGAGGCGTCTCTAACGCACTGCGCAGATGGCCAGCACACGGCTGGTTCGTCTATCATGTTCTGGAGACACCGGGCTTAACGTGCACGTGCAGTCTCTCCACAGCTATCTCCTGACACGACCAAATTCCTCTTACGGCCTCTTCAAAATTTCCAGGTGAAAGTGAGAACATGTTCAGGGACATCTGGCAGTTTGCTAACCCCAAATGTGCTTCAGATTGTTTCCAGAAGGAATTCTGTTGGTTCCGGTGCTGTACGGATGGAGCACTGCAAACGCCCACTCTGCACCCACTCCCAGTGCGATGGAAGCTTGAAAAACCTTGACAGAGTCCCAAGTCTGTGGCTTCATGAGCCAAACGTTTCTCGTGAAGTCATGTATTTATTCAGTTAGCAGAAGGCTCTGTGTGGCATTAGCCAAATCATTTAACTTTACGCATCTGTTAAATGTATACCTACTACTTCACAGAGGGCTGCGTGGTTTAATGTAATTAATGTTTGCAGCAGGCTTTGAAAGCATTAGGAGGAAGGTGCTAAGCAAGGGCACAGCTTTTAGACTCTAAGCGGGGTTTTGAGCTGATTATGGTTTCTATGAAGTTTAATTTTAGACCTCTGCAACTATCAAGAGACTTGTCTCTGCTCACACAGAGAGACTGTAACTACTCTCTACCACAGTCTTCCCAACACACACGTGTGGATGCAGTGTAGAATCCTCCCCACTGTATAAAGAAATTTGAGAGCAGTACTGATAATAATAATGTAGGTCCATAGATCCCTAGCAAATAAAACCCCGGTATTTGGGAATGAGAATCTATTTAGGATTTAGAATCTTGCCAACCTCCAGAGCATCCTTTAAAAAATAGACTTTAATCCTATCTCAAATGCCAAATAAAAATACCAATTAAATGTCATTTTCTTTAAAAATGAGGTGACCTTTTCTACAAAAGGTGAAGCATTAAATAAAAAAACGCTTCTTTAAAGTAAAAAGGAACCAAACCAAAATAACCTCCTATTACACACCACACTCTCAACATGAAGTAAATACAAAGATTTACCAGTAGCTCTTGCGCACCCTGACAATACTCAACCCCATCTGACTAGTGCTGCTCTGCAGTGATGATTTTCAGGCTTTGCCGGAGGCCTGGACTGGACACCAGCAAAGCCAGTACAGCACAGTAGAGGTGTGCAGGTGTAAACTAACTTACTTACAGCCTGCCTGTGACGTGATTGCTGGAAGGCTCCAGTCCTACCAGTAAGGCTCAGCAGCTCACTGGTTTTAATAGCACTTCTCTCTTGTCCCCATCACCAGCAAGCTACCCCTCATCAAATACAGACACCACCTCAGACCTCCAGTCTGCATTTGAGAGCAAAGATGGCTTTCTACTTTACAGCCATTTTACAGTGTACCTTTCCGAACACCTGCCAAAATGGTTTTATAAGCTCAGGAATCCAGTTTTTGTTTGTTTGTCCT
>NW_010427258.1:0-16860 GCF_000710305.1 Buceros rhinoceros silvestris | reverse complement strand
CCTGCTGAAGTCTAAAGAGTTACTGCAGAGCCACAGAAAACCCCTAAGCTCAAACACAGTTCGTTCTACTGCGAATAAAAGCGGTTTCTAATGTCAGAGGGGCAGCATCAAGGACGCCCAGCACACTGAAGAGCGGCGGACTCCTACTCGGAACACTTGCTGCTCTGAACAGCTCTTTCATAACAGCGATGGTTTAGGCTGTCTGGTTTGATGGAAAACATGTGTTCTCATATTTTTACAATAAGCGCAACAGGTCATGCAATCCCAGTAAGTACTTGTGTCTCTTACTGCCCGAAAACCCAATTAAGTTGCCAGCATTCTGCAAATCATCATAAAGCCTGGCCTTTTCTTCTATTCCTTGAAATATTTGCCCCTGCTCTCTTCAGAGGGAAAGGTCTAATGTCAACAGAACAGTACAGCTTGCTAAGTGAAGTTCTGTTATGACACACTGTCACACGGGACAGGATGTAGACATACATAAAGGCTTACATTTAGAGTTACAGACCCTGGCTGATCAACATTTTGATTTTCTAATTTTTAATGCCAGAAAACCACAATGACATTTTTTTATATATATATATATATTGATATGTATCTGTGCCTGTGTGCATATATACACGCATGCCAAGCAAAGGCTTCGACTGTTTCAGTTACCAATATTTGTTCTTGGTTATAGCTGGGCCCAGAGAGGAAGGTGTACATGTCCTAGCCACTCCTGCCACTGAGCAGTCGAGCCCTGCTGCAAAGGACCCACGGAATGGTTCAGGAAAGGGGGTAGCTGTGGGCTATAGGGATGCTCAGAGGACTGAGGCAAGAGGAAAAGTCTTTGACTTCTAAACTGGTGACAGGAATCATGTCTCAGCTGTGAATAATTTTCATTTGAGAACATTGTTTGCGTAGAATGGATGACAAAGATGACAAAGATAACAAAGGAATAGGATCCTTCTGCATTGTTTTGCATCTGAGCCCTGCACAACTGTAGTGCTGCCTATGTTAACATGTACAAGTGCTCCTCGGGCACTAACGTACAGACCACTGCCCTGCTCTTCATATGTTTATGTCTCATCTGTGGGAGCTGTCTTTCTAATAACTTTCTTTTCAATGCACGTCCCAGGTACTTTGCCAAGAAAATGCAAGAAAGAACTGCTGGCAGTAAAACTACGGAACAGACCAAGTAAGCAGGAGCTGGAAGATAGGAATATTTTCCCAAGGAGGACAGATGAGGAAAGACAGGAAATCCGGCAGCAGATTGAAATGAAACTCTCAAAGTAAGTCTATTTAAGAACGGGGAGGAACCCCCCTTTACAAAGAGCACCCTCTGAGTACTGTCGGATGAGACACTGTCACCCACTCCCAAGCCCATTTCCTGCAGGTAATCATATACAGACTAATACCGCACATTTTCAGCTGTCAATCAGCTGCATGAAAAGAATCTTAAGTCCCTCTTCAGTCAGGATTCCCTTGATTTCAACAGAAAACAAGGCAGAAGTCAATGTGGGAGACGAAATTCTGCCTCATCTACCTGGCATTCCACTGGCGTAATCAAGAGTCCTCTGAAAAGGCTAGTGCTTTAACAAAAATAGTGATATAATCATTTATTAACCTGATTTCGTGTTGTCAGCACTAGCTGAATTTGAGGTTAAAGGCAATTGTTAAAGCTCCACATTTACTTGAACAGAGGAAAGCTGCTGTATGCGTTGGTGGCTGTATTTCCGCTTTAAGGAAGGAGCAAGTTCAGCAGCATTGCCCTCAGATGGGCAAGGTGTTTGTGTCAGTCCAGCTGCAGGTACTGCAGCAGCGATGGTCTGGTTTTGATCAGTAGCCAGGGCAACAGGGTAGTGCCGTGAGAGAAAGCATTACTGTGGCATGTAGCCTGAAGCAAAGACTTAAGGTAACTGTGAGGCTCAGGCTGCACCATTTGGTTTTTGTGTGTGTTGTTTTAAAAGAGCTACATTTGGATATCTGCAAACATGAATATTTTAGATGAGACAAAGTGGATTGTTAAATAATCTGTGCTGCGCCTGCCCACACTGGGGCAGTGAGCACTGCTCACCGCCAAAATGCTTAGAATCGAACTGAGAAACGTGAATGGAAGTTCATTTTCAAGGCTTATTAAATATTAAATATCTCAAGCCTCTCCTGAAAAAAAAATTATTGATATTTAGATTAGCTTGTTCATGTGTGTGCATTTGATTAAACCTTACCTCGGGGGACAGGGAATGGGAACTATGCATATGGATCACAGCACAAGTCCTAAAGGACCAGAGTTTATGGAGGAAAACATCACTGGCATCTCCACACTTAGCCTCAGCTAAGAAACGAGCTGCTGGCTGAACACACATGAGATATGTGGGTGCACTTCATGATGCCCATGCAGCATTGGAGATGGAGTAATCACCTTCCTCCAGTCTCAGTGATTGCTTTTTATTCTTTGTAGTATGGTAGCCCTTTACACCCAAAGGAGAACTGTACACTGTGCCAGTGACTGCACTGCAGATGACAGTCCCTGTCCCGGAAAACGTGTACATCCCATACAAGTAGAAAATACCATATTACAATTTACGTTAAGTTCCAGGAATTATAGGCAGAGCAAACCGTAGATATGCCACGTTAATACCCATCATCTTAGGATCATTTTGACCTTGCAAGCCTTATGTATTATTTTCAGGAAATATTTCAAGCTGCACTCTGGTATTGTTAATTCCAGTATTCTGGCCAGTCAATTGCTTGTGAAATGTCTTCATAGGTCAGAAGCCTAATTTTATGGCTCTAAAATACACAAATAATTGTTTCCATCCCACTGCATCCCTGAAATCAAGTTTGACGGTCACAGAGTATTCACTGAGTAAGAAGACTACCTCATATCCAGCTACAACTCATACTGGTGAAGGTCACGTCTCTTTTCAGTAAAACCTGACTTCATTTAGCGTGAAAGGTCTAATGGAATGGCAGCTTCAGGTTGTGTAACTACAGGCTTTATCCCTTTCTTTTCATTTACCATTTAGCTTGCTTAATAATGAGCCTAAAGAATTATTTTAGAGAAGGTGTACCTGAAGTCAAATGTCAGTACAAGAAGTTGAAAAGGAAACTGCTCACTGGTGAAGAAAAGGGCTGGTGATTATTAAAGCGAGGATATGAACTGTCTAGGTAGACGCAGTGAAGGAAGCCTCCACACCGTCTGCTGTGGTCTTAGGACCAATCTGTAGCGCAGGCCATTAGTCCCATTGGCAATATCTAGAGGATGGCTAAAAGCCATCTTTGTTCCAAGTGCTGGAAGACAGGCTTTCGTTTAGCTGTTTCTTCCTGGAAAGTGGAAGGTTCAGCTCATCTCAGGGAACAGACGGTGCAAAGATTGCTGGAAGAGCCGGGAATGGCAAAACAGATTGGAAGCAGTCTCCCACACAACTTCCAGCACATATGTGCATTGGCAGAGCTCAGCTCAGCTCTTAACTCATCCACCAGAATAGAACATGACCGTGCAAACAAGCTCAGGTGGTGGATGCGTGGAGGAAAATATTTACACCACGAAAAACAAGTAAGTGTCAAAAACCGGAAAAAAGACAAGGTAAAAATGGGTACTGGTGAAGGCTATGAGTCAAAACCCCAGAGCTGTCCCTCTGGAGCTTCTGACTAAGTCTCAACCCACAAAACCCAGACCACCTCTGAGCCCCCCGAGAGCACAGGCTGGCAGTAGAGTGGAAATGTAACGACACTGGGAAGAGTCAAATCCTTGGATGAGGTTTTGAGGTCTTTCAATGCATTCATTTTACTGGTAGTGGTGCAGCAGTCTTTGTGACAACTTGGAGGTTTGTAGCTGAGGGACGTGCTGCAGAGGGTTCAGGTGTGAAGGACTGGCTGGGATATGGGATCCAATAGAAATGTCTGTTCTCTGTTTGATTTTGTCACTAGCTATGCAGATAAGAACATGTTGCTGCTGCTGCTGTACTAGGAACACTTTGCTAACAGCAGTCGGTCTCGCTGGCTCAGTTATGAGCCCACATGTACCTACCAGGTTACAGACTACAGACTCGTACTGTAACACAAAAGAAAAATCTACAGGCAAATTAGTGGGTAGTTTTGATGGCTGTCCGCGTAAGAACGGCAAGTAAACAGACTGTTGTTTTCAAGATCCATGTTTTTCAGCACATTTGTAGAGATTTGAAAGTCCAAAGTTCTCTAACAAACTACCTCAGTCTCACAGCTGACGCAGCCCAGCTCTGTATGCTGGAGGGAAAGCTGTGCTGACGTATATAATGTACAGAAGACACCAAATAGCAGTGTCCATGTCACTTCAAAAACGGGGAGACAGAGGAATAACATTTTCTCAAAATGGCTGTAATTGTTCTGGTTGTGATACATTTCAACAGTGTTTGTGAACCTGCCAACTCTCCACTATCATGCCGATTAGTGGTTATGCAATCAAAGATAAAATCCCTATTTTTCTTCACTTTCCCACTCATTGCCTCTCAAAAGAGAGATTGAGGAACTCTGATGCATCTTTTGGGCCAGATTCTACTTTTACAGCAGTGCAAGTCCACTGACTGCACATCTATTATTGACTGACCACAGCGTGAGCACAGATTCGAGTATTCATTTATGTGCGTTGCAGCTTTTGAACAGTGTATTTCCCATATTTCGTGCTCCCAGCCAATTTAGTCTACCACTTGTTGCCGTGGAAACATGCACTTCTCCCTCGTCCTCCATCCAAAATGGCAGCATTCCATTTTCCCCAGAGCCCTTCCCAGCAGCGTTTCTCTTACTAATTCATGCATCCCCAGTGCCCCAGGCCATGGCACACACTTGCAATATTCTACTGTGCATTAGGCAACAGGGCTCCCAGCAGGTCTTGGTTCCCATTGTTCGGGGTTTGGAGTGCAGATAATAAGCCCCCAGTGGAATTCGGTGCATTGAGAACAATTTGTGTCAGAGGCACAGACGACATTTGCAATAACTGCTCTCTGCCTTACGGACTCTCCTCCTTCTAGAAGGGGTTGAAGCTGAAACCTGAGGGAGTAAAATAGTTGCTAGAGTGAAGGGTGATGCAGAAAAATGTTTTTTAATTAAATGTGATATCTGACTGTTTAGAAAGTGAAGGTTTGAACTGCCTGGGTGGCTGGTACTTCTCTAGTACGCGTTGTGTAACCACAGTTAGAGACAGCCCTTCCCATCATTGGCGAAAGTTTCAATGAAAACAAGAATTCCCAGAAAAGATACTTGTAATTTTCACTTCATGTTCTGTTCCACCTTCTCGGATATTTGCTAAGTAGACACAATGTGTTAAGTGGCACTTAAAAGATTGTGGGGACAGGAATTCAGATACAGAATTGTGGGCATCAGAGGAGCCAGGCAGGAAGAATGATGGCTTTGTGGACATAGAGTGGAACCCAAACTCAAGCACCTAAAGCTGATCTTTACAACACTGAAAATCCTGGCACGGGCAAGTGGATCACACTGGGGCAAGGTTTCTTGGAAGCGTAAAGTGAAAAGAAGATACCTTTATTCATCTGGAAACCTGTAGTTCTAGTGCTGCCCTAAGGTTCTTGCAAAGGCATTTTTGAGTTGACTTGCCCAGAAACTGCAGATTTAGCTAAATGCACACCCAAATTAGACCCTGGTTTGTACCTCAGCCTCGTAACAGAGCGTGAAGTTCACAGTCCTGCTGGACATAGAAAAATACCAAGCAAACAGCACTTCACATTTGCAGCCTAAAAGCATTAAGCACGACAGTTCATCACAGAGCAATCATAAAGGAAAATTTCACCTACTGATGTAGCAGAAGCTGTGCCCTGTTTCCCAAGAACGGCACGCCCCCCACTTGCTCACAGCAATGTCTCCGTACAGCTTTGCTCACTGGAAAGGCATTGGCTCTCCAGACCAAGAGATTCAGTGGGAACCTGGGCTAAATTCACAGAACTCTGGGGAATATTTTATTTGGGTTTGACACCCCCCCTCCCCCCCAAAAAAGGGGGGGCAGGAAGGGGGAAAGGATGTACAAAATACTAGTAGCCCTATTGCAGAAACTAACTGAGCCCAGTTTAGAGACTAGCGTAAATCCACATGGATATTATCAAGAGTTTTTGATGAAGCTCTGACTGCGTTCAAATGGCAGCTCACTCAACTAGAAATCAGGGAAGTGCCCCGGGTTCTGAAGGCTGGGAAGACCTGACACAGATTTACTGCAGAGACAGAAAGGCAGGGGCAGGCACAAAGAAAAGATCAGCCATCACCACTAATTAGCTGAGTACAATTTTATGCATTTAATTCTTATTTGGCAGGAATCATCCGGGTTACCTTGTCACTGGTGCTAAAAATAACTCCCGTGAGCACAGCGTGGGCAACTGTGAATGCCTCAGCTCCTCGCATGAGACAGGAGCTATATATAGAGCTACGATTTAATTCTGTGGGTGGCTGTGTAAGCTGAGGGAGTCTCCCGCTCGCCTTGCTCTACACTAGGCAGCAAGACGAGATGCTGGCAGCAGGGACCAGCTGGGGGCTCCTCTTGGAGATTTGCGTGTAGCTGCAGTATTTTATTAACAGCTTACACTGCCTGAGTGCTTTTTAAACCTAGTGCTGTGTGAGGATTTGGGATCTTTTTTCATGTTTTGTCCCTTTTCCATTATGGCTCAGCTGTTCAGGCTACAGAAAAGCAAAATATTGCGGGGGATGAGGAGGAAGGATTGGAAGAATGGTGAGGTGCAAGGGATAGCTGATATTTTTTGGAGCTGCCTCCAGGATTTAGATGTTTGGATCCCATAGACAGTAATATTCCCTATGCCCTTCCTTGGTGTCAGGCAGTGACACCACAGTTGCAAACCTTGTCATGTACCCAGTGACCGACAGCACTGGCCTTACAGTCGAGGGGGCTGAGGTTTAGTGTCTGCTGCCAGAGACATTCTGAGGCAGTGTTCAGGGATAAAAATCATGAGAAAAGGGAGTAACATCTCTAAACAATGAGCCAGTTTAACCTCCTGTTTACAGGGCTTTTCAGGTCCAAAGACCTTCCAATACCTCTGTACATGCCACACCTTGGCTATCCTGCCCCTTTCTCTTCAGGGCTGAAGAGCTCTGCAGAAAGGCAGAGCTTTGTTCCCTTTCAGGTATTACACTTGCAAAACCAGAATGATCTTCACTAACACGAACCCCTGGTCAGCAAGTAATGAACATACCGCCCCAAGTGTGTGATCAGAACGGACCCCCTGGACAGAAGCTCTTTAACCAGAGGTGCTTGATTGTTCCAGTAATGAAGCACAGTGCATGTACAATTAATTATGGAGCACCCTATCAGTAACAGGCACGAGCCGTGATCTGCAGCTGAACCAGAAAGAGCAATTTGCCGTCTCAGACCAGCCTACAGCATGTTTGGCAGCAATTTTCAAACACACTAACTCATTTATAAAGGATTGCAACAGAGAGGACTTAGTCCTGCGTGTTAGTTTTTGGTTTGAGCATCATGCACACTACTCTAAGCTGCTCTCAGGGCAGGTTTGCATCACTAAAGATTCACCATGCTCCTCCTGATGACAATGTTGAGTCTTTGTGCAAACATGGGGACATGTCATTGCAGAGGGCAGTTACTTCTTCCCAGGGACAAGAAAAAGTTTCACACATCTGAGGCACAGCTGATGAGAAATTGTCTTCAGAGAAGACACTAACTGCTTGCCCTGCTGTGTTCTACTTCCCTGGCTCCAGTGCCGGGAATTCCTAATCAAGCATGGTTTCCGCGGCACAGAGCGGGCAAGGGCAGCAGGTCAGCACACAGCAGGGAAAGGCAGAGCAGAGCAGCAGGTGTAAAGACAGGCAGGCATATCCAGGGCCTTTTCTGGGACACAGAGTCAATTCCTTGAATAGGTATTCTGGCGAATGAGGCACATGTAAAATGAAAAATAAAAAACATCAGGGTTCAGAAAGCTCTAATGTATCTCAAGGGAACATAACTATGTAAATAAAAAACTGCTAAAGCAAGTGTCATTAGATAAGGGAAAAACACTTTAGGGAAGAAAACGGTGCCCTTGGTTTGCCCTGCCAAACTGCCTACAAATAGCAGCACGTGTTCAGGCTCAAATCCTCTCTCAGAAATGAGGCATCTACTGAAGATCTGGGCCCCAGCCCTGTAAAGTGACAAGCAGTCATAAACCACAGTGGAGATCCGTGGAAAGCAAATAATGCTCTGTAATGCCTCACCTCACACTGGATTAGGATTCAGGTCCTTAAGCTAGTTTAGATATGCAGCACAAGCAGCTACAGAAAGAAATTAATTTAATTTGCAGAGCTCAATCGATAGGGATCAAAGTAAACTGCTCTGGCTGTCACAGCATTTGCGCTGGTTTATGACAATAATCTGACCAGAACAAGATGCTGTAGCAGTTGTGAGCTACTGATAACCCAAGGGTTGAGCAGGGATTCTGTGGTTTACAGTGGCAGTCCTCACCATCAGTGGGGATGGTTGCTCTGTTACTGAGACTATTTAGGATTAGCTCTTTTTGGTTTAGACCTGTTAATGAAATACAGGAAAAATGTACTATGGATGTAAAGCCAAACACTCGATTCACTGTAGCTGAAACAAGATAGGATGGACAGCGAGTATCTGAACGACTATGAACTGGCATAAGCAAAATCTCAGCCAGAAAGGGGTTTGACTGCATGTTTTTCACTTTTAACATACTCAATTTCAGTCTTGGCCCTTGAAAGCATATCAGAACAAAAGAAATAGTGGGGTAGTTTTGGTGTTGGGTTGGTTCTTCCCCCGCTCCACTCTCCTTTTAAACCTAACCAAATTTATATGCAGACTGGATGTAAATGAGTTTCACCCTAATTGTTGCTGTGAATTGCCTGCAGAATACCTCAGTGAACGGAATTACCTTCTCCCACAAAGTGGGTAGTGTGGCTTTTAGTTCGGAGAAGGGAAGAGACAAAGCTTTCTTACTGTGCAGTGTCACATTTGCACACGCCATACCTGGAGGGCATATGGCTGGTACCACAGCAGCGTGATATCACTGATTTATGGGCAATGCTGTCAGATGAGTCATCTGAACCTTTGCGTGAAGAACTCCAGCATGTTTTTGGACTCTCTTCCGAGAACTGGCTCACCACGTGTGATTCAAGCAACCCGCCATTCCTACAGTGCAGTTACTGCCCCTGCGAATACTGTCAGAGTTACTACACTTTCCACCTCCTGCGGCTCTGAGCCTACAACTTCTGTAGCCTGGTTCATTCAAGATCTTAATTCCTCCCAGGAATCAGAGGCTTCAGCTTGCTGCTTTCATACAGAAAAACTGGGTCAGTCCAGCACAGATTCTACCTTTTTGAAATAACCTTAGAGAAGGCGAGGGAGGTCGAAAAATGAAGGCAATATATATTTAGAAAATAGGAGAGGGGAAAGGAGAGAAAACAGGTCAGAACAGAAGGTCATTCTTTATAACCAAACACTACTTAATAAATATTGCACAGTCCTATCAATTATTGAAATGTAGTTCTAGCTAAACCTTTTTGGTTCCATTGCCTGTGCAGACTTAGCAAGCTGCAGCAGTCTAATCAGGTCTTGCGGGGTTTTCCTGTTTATTTGTGTAGCTTGGGAACTCTCGGGTCAAAGAGAGCACCGAAGTTTCCTCCAGTATCTATTTTTCAGGATAATTAACTCATCCAAGTGGCCAGGGCACTTCCTTGACCTCTCCAGACTCTGGAGAGTGCTTTTTTTCCCTGGGAAGCATCCTCGTTTTCTTTCTTTTTCTTTAGCTGTCACATGTAATACACCAAAAGACAAAAAATAACTCCCAGATTTATCAAGTATTTATCTAGTGAAATGGAAAAGAAAAAGACAACACCTCTGGAGGTTGAGGACCTCCTACTGAAAGTCCACTCATGCAGAGGACTGTGTCAAGGCAACTAGAAAACCCACCAATATGTTGGTAAAAGTCTGAGTCTTAAATCGCATTAGAAACAGGTTCCTTCGACCTAGTGGCATGTTGTACCACAACCGATCATAGCAGTAACAGCAAAGGTATACGCTCAAGTCAACAGGAAATGTTACATAGGGAAATTCTTACATTTTGTTCAGTTAAGGAACCCAGATTTCAAAGGCTCAGAATCATCTGTCCTGACTGACATCTGCCAGGAACCTCTATTTGGATTAACCCCACCATAACTAAACACAGGAGCCTAAACAGAACTAAGGAGGGTCCCAAAAAGCTTTGGGGAAGAGCAGACAGAATACGAGGGTGGCATTTTTAAATTCAAATTCTCTGCACTTTCACATCAGATAGTCTGTCTGTAAGGCTCAGTGTCACGCTGTGTGTCATCGAGTGACAAGTCATGCTCCTCACACAGCCCAATTTAAAAACAAAGAAAACCAGAATCACTAAAATACTGTTTGCAGAGGGAAGTGAATAAATCCCTGGGGGGTCTGCAAGTCTGGTTTTCCAGACAAGACACTCTGCCACATTTTCCTATCCTGTACAAGAGAGATAACTGTTAGACCAGCTTTGCAGAGCACTGTGAGATCTGCTGGTGGAATAACTACAAAACAAATGATTATTCCTGTCGTTGCAACCAGAGGACTCAAACTCCTACAGAGTGCTTGGGCCATGTCTTTGAGCTGTCAGTGGAATTTCTCATTTCACTCTGCATGGTGATAGTGGGAACACTCTGTGCTGAAAATCAACAAATAACCGCACGAGAGATTTTGAAAAAAGCTAAATACTAAAATAAAATAACTGGGAATGCGGTGAGGAAGCAGGATTGGGAGCATGCTGTGGGCAAAGGCTGCATGGCTCTGGCCAGCCTCGGTTAACAACAGCACGGGGGCAAGCTGCTGGTCTAGCTCTGTGCTGAAAAACGCTGGGCTAACAATAGCATGTACGAGAGAAACGGAAAATAGTACAACAGATGGTGATCTGCTGTCTGAAGGCAGGGATATCCCGTCTTGTTGGAGATGCTGTGTGGGTGAGTGACGGGTGAGAACTAGAAACGGTTTGGTTGCCAGGGAGAGTGTTCCCAGAGAGATTCCTGCAATTTGGTAGCAAGTCATACATATGGTCCCAGCAGGGACTGTCTACCCCAGAAGCATTTGCAACTTTAGGAATCACTATCATTGAGGGCTTTTTTTTTTTTTCTTTAGGGACTACACGAAGCCAAGAGAGTGCCGCGTTTTCCTTGATTTACTTCAGTAATTAAGAAAGCTGTCCCTTGGCGTAAAGCCTGACATTACAAGCAGTTTGCAAAGTGCAATGGCATGTCCTCTCCTGTTCGGGGTGAGCTGGTGGGTCAGCAGGCTCGCACAGCCTGCTACCACCAGCACTGGGGTAAAGCCTTGCTGTTGCTTTGTCCAACGCTTTGCAATACAAACATGCCTGCAGATGTTTCTTTGTCACTTCACAGACTTTGCAGATTGCCAAAGGAACCTTTGTAAACAAATACGGGTTACAGGGAACAGAGAAGTATATTCTCCAGAGCTCACACTGCGTGGTGAAATTCCCAGCAGCTTATATCCGTAGCAAGAACGACCACTCTCAGATGAGGGGGTGGAGGAGAATTCACATGCAGTTAGCAGAGGCAGGCAGACAAGCTATGCAGACCAGTGTTTCTTTGTCTGGTCTGCACAAATCCAGCTGTGGTTTCTTCCAGTGACCCAAATCCCACAGTTATACATTGCAGTGGCATCTGTTGGTAGGGGCAACAGTTTATAGGTTAAATGGGTGGTATTGCAGGGTCTTAATGCTAGCTGTGTGACAGTGAGCGTCCTGGCTGAATTCAGGCCAGTTTGGGACACTTCCACCCACGTGCAGTATCTCTATTGGATGGTCTCTGAAACCCAGCTAGAGCTACAGCCCTAACTGACCTGTCTGCCCTCCTGTCCCTGTTCGCTCTGAGCACAGTGGCTGAAATCGCATTCCCGGCTGCCAAGGCAGTCGAGCCATGCGCCTGTAGACACTTCATTTCTTCCAGGGACCCAGGGTGGCCGCAAGCCAGGCTCGGCCTCAGCACAAGCACTGCATTAAGCATCAATTATACATTGAAGGTAAACCCTAATTTCTTTTTTCTTTTGGTACCTGGTACTCAGTGAGCACCCAGGAGTACACAACAGTTTCAAGAGGAGTATTGGGAAGTCTCAGTGAACTGGCAGCCCCCAGCACTGGGCTAAGGTTTGCTTCTGGTCTACTAGTGATGACTTGCAGACTCCCTACTGTTGCTCAGGCAGTTACTATCAGGGTTGATTTTAGTGTCACTTCAGCAGCAGGAGACATCTTTATTTAAAATCATATCTTGGTAATACATATATAACAGGATAGAACCAAAACCCTGGGATTTACATGATTGCATTTGTTTGCTTGTTCTGAAGCATCACACCCACAATATTTACCCAAAAATTTACCCAAACCTGAGATATGTAACATTGTGCTTTTTTATTTTCCTGTGGGAACACAGGGCTCCAGAGTTTTACTCCCGCTTCAGAGGAAAAAAAAAAAAGAGAAAATCTATTGCTTTGCAATGAAACATTATTCCCCATTTGAGTGACCTGCACAGTGTGACCCAGATCATAACCAGCATGTGGTTTCAGTTGGAAGACCCTTCAACATATATTTTAATACACAGCCTTGAGCCCTCATCAGCCTTCAGCAGAGGATGCTCTGGGAGTCTGCACCGCTCGAACTGTTATTTGAAGAGCGTGTTCTTTCAGCAGTTCTTCTCACTGAGCTATTTTTAGCTTGAATGTATTCCCCAAACCGCTTCTTTGCCCAGCTGCAAGGCAAAGCGGAGACAAGAGCAAGCAGCAGTTCTGCTCACACTGACATCGCTACCAAAAGAAACACCCATCAAACTACACACACGGAGCATGTCTTTGGCTGAATAATCAGTTGTACTTCTGTCACCCTGATGATTAAATATTGTAATTTTATTACAAACAGGGCAGATCCACTATCTAGCAGCTCTGTTACATCACAGACTGGGGGAGCAGATGGAAGGGAGAAGAGGAAGCTCCTGTTCTAAAATAAGCATTTACACCCTACTATAGGTGCATTAGTTCTTGTGTAACTAACGGCTCAACTGAAAAGAGAAATCCTTATGCTATGTTGGTCCTTGAATATGCCATAACATCCTACAAGAGTCCTTAACTGCATATTGAGAGATGAATGAAAGCAAAAGCCTCCTGAAGGTGACGGGAGGAGGCTCAGCATCGTCACTGAACTTTGCAGCAGGCCTTTGAACTGAGAGACAGGCTCTGCTCTCCTGCTGCATCTGGCCTTTCTTCCTCACGCATCGAGAAAACTATGAAACCAAAGGTCAAATGCAGCCAGGCTTTCAGAGGAGTGAAAACAGGGATTACCATAAAGCCTTCTGCATCTGAACCCTCTCACACAATTAGATCCTGGCTCTGTTGATGCGTTTGAGCCCACATGGTGCTTATCACTAAGTAACACTGTGGAAGAGCAAACCTGTCACAATGACATAGGTCATTCATGGACGGTGGGTTATGATACAAGGGTCACACTAGGCAAGTATGCTGGTTTTATTCCAAGTGAAATCTGAACTCACTGCAGGGTTTATATCACAGAAATTATAATGCTGAACAACTGTAATTGCCTGGGAGATGAGTGACAACATAATTAACTGAACTCTTGCTGATTTACGGCCTTGAAAATCAGGACAGAACTAAAGGACAAACAAATGAATAATGTGTAATTAAGGCAATATATACAGCCTCTGCATTTATCCACTATCTTCTACCAGATGCCCAAAGGCAGTTTTCTTATTCAGATGCAAAAAATAGTTTATGAAGGAACACAGACAGAGATATTGGGCAGCTTTAAAGCAGTAAAGTTTTGCATGCAACTTGCAGAATCTACCATACCAACTCACCCTTTTCACACTGCTCTTCAGCCTCCCACCAGAGAAGAGCAGCAACTACTCTTACCCTGTTACTGGAAATGCTGGCACATCACTCGGTCACTGCTTTTTCTATGCTCCAGAATTACCTTGGGGTAAAAACAAGTTTGTGTCTCAGTGTCTGTCTTCTAATTTTGTACAGACCATAAAAGGCAGATCCCTCCTACAAGGATTTACTGCCAACCATAACTGTACATTGCAGGCAGTACCGCACTGCCACAGAGCAGCACATGGGTGACTCAAAGCCCTGGCACACATCATCTTCACAACCACTTATAGGAAAGATGAAAATAAGCTTCTTGTTGAATTGAACATGATGTTCTGGTAATAGAGATGCCAATTTAAGAGACAGAACCTTTGCCTCCTGATGGGCAGCAGACACAAACTGCTTTATAAGGAGCAGGCACAGAGCACTCCCATTTCTCCTCCCTCTGCCTTGACTGGAGCTTTCCTGCAAGGGGGCTCCTCCCCACCGTCCCTCTTCCCAACTCTATCTGCAAAACTACCTGTCACAACAGACAATCAATGCAATCGCTGCTGGCTACAGCTTACTTACTGAAGGCTGGATCGATTGCTCACTTGTCAGTCCAGAGTCCACGGGCACATGCACGTGTCCAAGTCTACCCAGTCTAACCCTCCCGTTGTAGAATATTATCAGAATCACATGGATCTAATGAAGTACGAGCAGAAACAGGATTCCAAAGTCTGTCTTTTGGCTTCAACTACAAATCCAAAAGGAATTCAGGGGTTTTCTGGCAATCACATATACAGATACTGTGCAACAGACTCTATGTAAAAGTATATTTGGGAAACAAAGGAACACATTTTGGGGACAGGCTGGAAACCCCACGAACCAAGAACAAGAGCTTGTTTTTTTTGCACTGGATTCTGCTGAACACTTGCTAGGCAGGGGAGACCATAGCCTAGTAAAAGGAGCTAGAAAGGAAGGGCTGTCTGTGGTGGGAAGTCAGCATAGCCCCATACACATCCAGGTGGGCTGTACCTGTTCCAAATTAGTCTCTCATCGGCTATTCCTTGCCCATACCTGCAAGCCCACAGCTTGCTGGGGCTTTGCTGAGATGCAGTTCCCACAGAGGACAAAGCAGCCACTGCTGAGGATAAGTATGAGGACAGAGGACTTGGCAGCGTCTCCTGCTTGAGGGACATATTGATGCACTGCCCATCTGATAGCAGACCCTGGGATCCTAGTGACAGACTGCTGAGGATTCAGAGTCACCTGTAACACTCCAATACTGTCAGCCCTGGTGCAATCACAGAATCATAGAATGCTGGTCTCAAGACATTAATTCCCTTGAATGTGAAGCAGACGATCTGACTGCGTGAAGTCAATATTGATCTACCGATCAGCTGTCACAGACACATGGGAGTCACTGGGCTCATGAACATGTGACTTGGCCCCAGAGGAGAAGAGCAATTAGTGGTTTTCCCCTTGAAGCCAACTCTATCCTCTGCGCTTGTGCCCATGCTGAATGTGTTAGTTAGCAGGACCTCAGACCGAGCTCCTGCAGCAGAGGATTGCAGCTCACTCCACCAGACCAGCCAGCAGAGACTTCCCACCCATGAGGCTGGCAGGGGCAGAGCTCGTTATCTCCCTGGGCAGCTTATTTCGCTCAATTATACACCACACAAGCACAGCCAGACGTGCAGAGACTCACTGCCCCTCTCAGAGGCAGCATGGAGCACTCATGAGCATCACAGGATTTCCATGTGCACACTGCATGGAGAAAACAAACACCTCGAGGCCATGTGCAGACTCGCAGCACCCACCGTGCTTTGAGACCAAGAGCACACGTGGCTGTGCCTGCAGGGTGTTCGTGGGGGGAACCACAGGAGACTGAGCTAACCCCCAGTGACCTGCTCCTCTCGCCCTCAGGAGGAACACTGCAGAGGACACGGGAGCAGGCAGAGACTTGCTTATGAGAGACAGCAACATATAAATTTAGCCAGTAATCCCTCAGAGCCCAAATTACTAGAGAAAACATTCTAAAGGTAATATGAAAGCATACCAGAACACTTCCCAAACTTCAGACAGCTGAAGAACACCTGGTGCTCGAAGGCTTACGTTTGCTTTGTGCAGAACAACAATAACACAAAAACTCTGTTTGTTATCTCAACTGAAGACGTGGCTGCCTGTGTGGTGTTGTGTGCGTGTGTCCCAGCTTATGGTGACTGCTTTGGCACTAGGAGAAAATAATCAGATTTTGGAATCTCTCCAAACTCGGAGCATCACTGACACATGTACAGCAAACTGTCTGAGCTGTACCCACACACCATTTACGGGACACAACCTTGGTGCCTCCAGTTCTGCCTGGTTTCCCTGAGGCAGCTGCAGTCACCTCAGCTGAGGCACTGCCAGTCCAGCTGCTCTTACTGCTGCTCTTGGCATCCCTTGGTTTAAGCTAATGGGGAAGCAAGTTCCTGGGGTGTGCACCCTTAACGTGAGACCATGGCAATATCAGTGACTGTCCGTGCACTCCCACCCTCGGGTTCTGGACAGAGCTGGACTTGCCTGCGAGTTCTCTGAGAATTCTCAAGGAAGTTTCAAGACCCTTCCAGAGGCGGCTGGCCCTGCAGAGGTGCTCAGAGGAAGCACGCCGCCCAGCAGACGACACAAAACCACCCAAACCTACATTTTGGTATCGCCCAAGAACACAACAACATTAACTGGATGCTTTTCTCAAAAGCAAGAGTCAAATATCTAAATTTAAATCACCTGGAAGGAAACCATTACTGTGACACAGCAGAAGTGGTGCGCAACCTTAGCACAGCTTAGTCACCTCACCGAGGCGAGTCCCACACGGGGCCGTGAGTGTGCGGATGAAAAACCAGCAGGGACGGAGAGCACAGGACTCACCAGACACGTCCAGGGCCGTATCGCAGCAGCGCCGGAGCCCGATGCCCACCTCAGGCTTCGGGCGGCTCCTAGGACCAGGGCCGGGGACCAGCACGGCACCGGCC
>NW_010427257.1:67449-68005 GCF_000710305.1 Buceros rhinoceros silvestris | reverse complement strand
CGGCAGCCTGGCCGTCTGTCAGTGCCAGGTCTCTGCATTTCGTGCCCTACAACAGTTGGTAACCGGGGTTAGTTAGCTGGAGCAGTCGCGGTAGTTACTACGAGCTGGACTTGGTGTAGTCGCTGGCATCGTTAGCGGGATCGCTGGCGGCCTCCCGGGGGCGAAGGCTGGACACCGGGTTTGGGGACGGGCAGTATCCCCCCGGACTCAGTGGTGACGTGAGGGGAGTAACAGGGCGGTGTAAAGGGAGCAGAGCAGATCCATAACCTGTACTAGGATGAAGAGGTACCTGCTTTGCAACTTCTGCCCTGATTATTTTGCTGATACTCTTTGTATAGTTCAAGAGCTTGATCTTAGAGCCAGCCATATGCAGGAGTAAAGCCTTAATTGTGTGGCAACTTCAATGAATTTCCTGTAGCTGTCCTTGTGCAAGGAGGAGTGGCTCCTGTGAGGGCCAGCAGTTCCCTCAAGGTAACAATCTGCAGGCAGGGTGTTGAGCACAGTGTATCCAGGAACCCCAGTGAACCACCTCCAGTCCTTTCCATAGGCTGGGGCA
>NW_010427257.1:64109-67321 GCF_000710305.1 Buceros rhinoceros silvestris | reverse complement strand
AGGCTGGTCCAGCTGCTTTCTTGGAAATTTCATTCGGAAAGCCCCTTTGCCCTTCCAGCCATTGTGCCGTGTCCTTGCACCACATCCTGCAATGACCTCTCTGGGAGTGGACTCCTCTGCCTAGACCCACACAGCCATCAGAGCTTGTCTCATGCAGGTTTGGGTGGGGTTCTATTGATTTCAGATGTGGTGCAGCAGTTTGGGGAACTGGGAAGAGGCAGCCCAGTACCTGTGTTGTGAGCCACTTGGGATTCCAGTCACTGCAGATCTTTCACAGATCGTGTTGTCCTTCTGGTATTTGGTGGAAGCGGAGGGAGGTTTTAGGTAATGTGAAGTATACTGTTAGGAACCTTTAACACACAAAGGCAAGTGTGGTGGCATTATCTTTTATTAAGAGCTTCATGGATGTGAGTTTTCTATTTCTTATTCTCTCACTCAATGTAATAAATGATTATCCAAGACCTTTGCAGATACATTATGAGAAATGAAAATAGATATTCATCTTGCTGTTATAAAACAGATACAGTGAAAAATTAATCCAGTGATTTCATGGCCATGGGATAATTTTTTGCACTGTTTGGTTGTTGGCTGTTCATAGTTTGGACTTGTAACTATATAATGTACAGACCAACACATTGCTAGTGCTTCAGGGCAATTCCTGAAGAATATTGCACCTGAAAAGTTCCACTGACAGTGAAATTGCTCATATGTTTCTAAAGAATGTCTGTAGGTGACTTATCAAAAGATCTACACAATTACACTTCTCCAGACTGAGCTCTGACATAGTCATTAAACCGCAGCCCTGTTGCAGAGTTGGGGTGTGAGGTGTGCACGGATCCCAGACCTCTCCAGCCCAACAGAGAATTTAGGTCCATATTGGCAAGATTCAAACTTGGCTCCATTCTTATTATAGTGTAAGAAAGCACAAAGCACTTCTTACCCTGGGCTTTATGACTGGCGCAAGTTTAGCATGTATATATTTATGTATATGAATGCTTTTTCTACTTTACAAAACCAAGTTGGGTGTTACGTGAACCAAAAGTGAACTCCTCTGTTTTTCAGATCATTGTGGGTTGGAAGACTTTTCTGCTTAAGCTGTTTGCTTGTGTTTCTGTCTGGTTTGATGGAAGTTTTCTGAAAATGAGATGTCACAGATTCCTGTGACCACAGAGTTGTAGATATACGTGGTGCAGGTGTGATGACTCAAACCTCTCTGTCCTTAGGAACCCACAGCACAGGTCCTTGGCTGTATTCAGGCATTTGGGAAGTAGATCCTCTTTTGGACTTACTTCTAGTCTTCCCAGGAGCCGGTAAGTGCAGACTTAACCAGCAAAAGTTAAGTTTTACAGCTTAAGAAGCTTTACTGGCATTGTACTGTTTCAAAGTTAGTATTTGTCTCCACTTGAAGCATGTCTTAATTTACCAGTCAGAGAATCTGCAGCAGACAAATGCTCAGCGATGTTTTCTTTCACCAGAGAAGATGTATGACAGTCAAAGAAGAAATGAGAAATTGTACTTGCTCCTGCTCAATGCAGGCCCATTTATTTAGATTCTAAATACATTTAGTTGGAGATCCATGGCTACTTGGAATATTTCACAAGAAAGCACTAGCTGCAAGTGCAGATGCTGGGATCGTGCAGAAGCATGAAGGGGAGGGCTGAGATGTGACTCAGGTTTGAACAGCTGTGAAAACAGGCACTCCGCGAACAATACTTCGTGTGTGTGGGAGACAGTCTAATACATTTAATACCAACAAACACATCATTAATCGTTACTGCTTAATGCCTGCTGAAATCCGCTGCAACTTTGACCAGGATGCTTACTCTGTCTGATCCTGACGTGTTAGAGATTCATTCATAGTTATTAATTTATTTATTTCTGTGAACTCTCTAGAAATGAAAGGACACATTGGCTTAGTGAACCGGGGAGCTGATTTTATTTATTTATTTATTTATTTACTGAGGATTTTCAGTAATCCTGGTGTTTGTACTGTGGACAGCCTGCGTGGTGTGGTTGGTCTCAATATCTTTAGTTATGTAACGTAAACATCAAGCTGTGCACTAAGTCAAACAGGGGACAAAGCAGCGTGACCGTAGTCCCTGTGCTACATCAGACTGCGAGCCAAGGCTGTGATAGGAAGAGCTGAACTCAGTGGAAAGACTGCCATTGATTTTAATGAGCTCTGGATATGGCCCAAGCTCAAGAATCGGTGGCTCAGCTGTGTTGGAATGCTGCCAGCATCATGTTGAGTCGTGCACACGGAGTGCGTACACATCCTCCCGAAGTTCAGAGCAGTTTTCACAACGAATGCCAATGCCACAAGCGTAGGTACCATTTGAATTTCAACCGTTTCTTCTAAACGAATTCAAATGTGTTGCATGAGATTTTGTTGCTTGACACTGGTTTTAGTGGAAATGCAGTCCTGTCCCCTCATCGGTCCCTCAGTTGAGTTTCTCTGCCCATTCTGTCTGTTTAAGGTCAATCTATTGTGTAGTTTAACCATAAAGCTAAAATAGATTTCTCTCCATCTGGCAAGGTTTATCTCCAGGTCTTTGGTTGACAGCTTATGTGTGCAGTGGAAGGAGTGCTGCAGGTTAGAACTTGAAATCTGCCCTTTGGCAAGCAGCAGGCACGGGGATTTGCAGCTGACTGCAGCTGACGTTATTAACAAGGATAGTTTTAACTACTTTTCCTCCTTGCTTCTGCTGACTGTCGCAGTTCCCCCCTAAAACTCAGGAGATCTCATCAGGTTATAGCTCGTGCAACCAAGTGATCACGCAAGACTCTGAGCATTCTTCTGATCAGCCCAAACTGCCAAAATACATACTGGGCCACAAAGCATGAAAGCAGGATCTTTAATGATTCAGAAACTGCAGACGAGGAGAGCACCTAATGTTATCTGCACTGAACCTGCTTGTTGAGCCATCACATGGTTTTGCTGACTCAGCAATGCTGGATTTGGGGTGGCCGCACTACTCAAAGCTCTTAAAACTGCAGGAAGAAGTAATGAGGATCTTATTTCACAGCTTCTTTGTAAATTGCTGCTTAAAAGCCCTGTGGGGGAAACGGAGGTTAGTGCACATACTTACTTTGCTTACAACTGCGACGCCCTCTCTAGAGCTAACGTCAGCAGAACGGTATGGGAAGGACTTACACAGCCTGTCCTGCTTTCACTGCTGTTCTTTGGCTTTTCATCTGGCTTCCTCACCTTT
>NW_010427257.1:53618-63990 GCF_000710305.1 Buceros rhinoceros silvestris | reverse complement strand
AACGTGCATTTCCTAAGTTCATCTGACATTTGCTAGTAAGAACAGGCTGCCATCATTCATAGAAGTCTGTTAAATACTGTTGGTCTAATTTGCCAGAAAATGTTACAGTAGCTTGCAGTCAAGCATGCCCTTTCTCCCAGTTTACACTTAACGATACCATTGTTGTATTCTGCTAAGTTAGGTGGGAAGGATACCTACCAGCACCTAAGGGGTAAATACTGCTGGGGTTTGGCTGGTTCTTTGCCAATCTTTGCTCTTTTTTTTTTTTTTTTTTAAGATCCGTAGCTTAGGAGAGATGGAGCTGCAGCCCTTCCCGTGCGATCTGGGGACATTTGTCTCACCCTGCATCATGGTACCAGGCAAAGCAGCATCTTTTCACAGGCCGGTGGCTGACTTGCTGCGCGCAACTGCAGCCAGGTAACAGAGGACTGAAGCTCTTCCTTACAATATTGATAAATTTTATCCCTGTGGTTCAAGAAAGTATTTGTATATTCCTAAGCACTGTTAATGACAGGAGGGGGAAGGTTTAGAGAAGACACGTTCTCTCATCCTGTTTTCTTTCCAAGCCGCATCAGGATTTCAGAGTTCTTCTGAATTTACCCTCTGTTTTTTTGTATGATACATTTCGTTATCTCTGTAGGAGGAAGTGAAAGGGCAAGGGAAATCAAGCAGGGGAGGTAGGCTGGGTGGTTTACTTGACGTTTGAGAAATGGTCCAAGAGTTCCTCTATAAAATTAAACTGTAGTCCCATAGTCTATTACCCAGGGAAACGCTCCAAGCAGGGAGTGCGTACGAACAGTGCTTGCTTGATTTTGTTGTGTTTTCAGTCTATATGTTATATTCGAGTCTGCCGGCAAATGATCTAACACCTCATAGGGAGCTTGTGGATTTATATAATTGACTCTTTAAATCTTTGTGTTGGCATCTCCCTTTTTTTAACAATCTTAGAGAGAATAGGGCATAGGAAACCTCCTGTGCCTTAGGAGAGTAAACTCAGCTGGAGGTGCCATTTCAGAAGTGCCTTGTGTACAGTACTAGTAAAAGTTCTTTCTAAAAGCCTTTGTTCTCTCTTTGAGGATGTATTAAGAAAGATCTTATTTACAGATGCGTAAAGCTTTACATTTTTTAAGACTATGGTCCTTTGACAGAGACGTAGCATGCAGCTCTTCCATGTCAGAATAAATTTCAAAACCGTGATGCAAGGTGTTTGTGTGGTCTTAAGAGTGCAGGAGCCATACAGTGAGCAGAAGAACACTGGGCTGTTTATAACTTGTTGGTAACTACCTCCCCTACTTCTTTAAGCATTTACTTTCTAATGGTTGTTTTCTTTTTCTGGATCTGCCTTCTGTGCATTGTCACTGTGTTGCTACACTGTGCTGACTGAAGAGTGGTTGTAATGAGAATTAAAGCTGTGGGTTCTGCAGTGATTAAAATTTGTATCTTATTGTACAAGAAAATACATTAAAATCTTAAGGTTCTTGCAATAAATCAGCTTAAAGCAAGAAATAAAGAAAGGCGATCTTTTATCTCAGAAGTTCTTGCTTTAGTTGAGTTGTCAAGCTTTTAGGCTATGGAAAGGCTTTATATAACCTTTTCACTGGGAAGCAATGTGAAATCGTGTTAAAAAGAGGAAAGAGAAAAAAAGGAGCAAACCAGCCATTCTTGTTGTGATGAGTCTGAAGAAACTGTGTTATAAACCACAACTTCTGTGGGTTGGATTAGGGGGGAAAAAAAGAAATATAAGCGATTTACATCGCTGATTCTGGTGATTGCATGTCTGCTCTGCTGGCCTCAAACTGCAGTCATTGCCACAGCTCTTTGTCTGCAGTTACAAGAGGGATAAAAGCAGTTGTAGAACCGGTACAATCATGTGCCCTCATTCCTCCAAAGGAAGATTATTTCAGATTTTGAAGAGGTTTTTGTTTTGGTGGGAGGGTGTTATCTTTGAGTGTGTATGAGACTCTTCAGAGATAACGTATTTGCTGGTTTTGTAGCTGATTCTGATCAAAATAAAAGCTTGATCGTATCATGACTAGCACCATTTTTACTGATGACCCGTGGCTCTTCTGCGACATTCAGTGGCATTTCCTTTGGGTGGTTTTTACTAACATACTGTTATATTTAGCAATGACACATGAATTCATGGTGGGGAAACTTTGCACAAACTAGGGAAAAATCCAGAAGTCTCATTAGTGTTAGTGTTAGTACTTGGTTGCAGTTGCCTTTGTAAAATATTAAATCTCATCCGCAGTGAGAAAGTACTACAATATCGGTATTGTGTAATCAAGAAAGCAGTGCAAACTGACCTTGTAACTTAGCTCATCAACCTTCAGTTGCTTTTAAATACTATCTAATCTCATACACATTATGTATAGATAGTCCTCAGTAGAAGGAAGGCTTGCTTAGTATTTTCCTGACCAAAGGGAGGTCAGAATAAGTGCAGAATAATCATAGCTCATCTTTAGACTTCGCACTAGCTTGTCTCCAGGCAATACACTGAGTCCCTTGACGACTCAATTTGTACCATGTCAGACAGTATCAGTTATATTAGTTACTGTGTTGTATCCAAAGGAGCTGAGTCCTGAGAGGGTCTGAGTTTGTGTGGATGCTGATAAAACCTGTAGAAGGGGTAGGTGACTTTTCAGCTACAAGGCACGTGGTGACAGCTGCTCCTCTTCCTGTTTGGACCTGCAGTGCTGGCTGGTATTTCATGGTGAGGAAGCTACTCAGATGGAAGGAGCAAGAATTCCGTACCTGAAGCCAGTACCCGTGGATCTCGAGGGTGTTCTGTTTTCAGGCTAGTAAGAGAGGCCAGAGTGGCGAGGCTGAGAGCAGCGTTTATCTTAGGAAAGCTGCAGGAGTCCCCTAATCTCTGTGGCAAAGCAGCAAGATATTAAAACAACGGACTTAAGTTTGTCATGACTCTTAACCGCAGCTTTTTCAGATGCCGCTGATCCAGGGATGACAGATAGGCCCATTGGCTCACTGCTTTACCAAAGTGTGTGCCGAGCTCTGTGGTTGCACCGCTTGAAATGGGAAGGACCAAGCAGAAATGCGGTTTAAGCACATGATTATGTGACTTAGTGACACAGAACTGTAGTTTATTCAATGGTTTTAGGTAAAATTCTTCTGCAATTAGCTTATTTCCTGCCTCTGGGTATTTATTAGATATTTTCCCTTCCCATTATCATGGGAACAGCTCCAGCGTATTTAGGAGACAACTGGGAACACACTGAGATATTTAAGGATTCCCAGAACTTGTATCTGAGTAATGCGTTGGGCTGTTGTGTAAGGGCTGTGCTGTGCTCTGGGTCTGTTCTGGTGAAATTGGCTCAGTATGAGGTATTTTTTATTATGTGAGGATTTTAAAACTTTGGGCAGACTGGGCCAAATCATGCAGTGCAGTCATTGATTTCTAATTTAACTCAGGGTTTCGATGCCAGTGATCCTGTAAGAGTTCCCACGGCTGAAGGCTGGCTAGTGGACTTAAAGTTATCTTGGATATTTATAGGGTGCCTATTCTTGTAGGGACTTTCTGGCTGTTCTTATTGAGCGAGGGAGGATGGAGAAAGACTCTAAAACACTGTTAGAGGCACCAGGAACTTTGGGTTCAGCTGCAGTTTGTGAGTTCTGGAATAGTCACTGAATTACCCTGCCTCAGTTCTTCCAGCTGCGTCTGCAGTATGGAGTAATTTTATAGTATTATAATTACAGTATAATTATTGTGGTTAATCCTGCAGGTATCAAGTAGTAGGAGTAAATTTATCATTACTGAAAACTTTCTACTTATTTTACAGTTTGTAAAATGAGCCGGGTACTGTATTTGTGCCTTTACACAGATGAAAGCTAACAAAAAAAGCGCGATGTTGCCGTCGCCTGCTCATTTGAGTTAAATGTTGAGAGTATGCAGTTTTGACTTTTATTTTTCTGTTCATTTCCCCTTGGAGCAATAAAGCCTGCAGGCAGGACATTCTGGGACCCCGCTGCCCTTCTCTGAAGGTTAATGGTCACTTTATCTTCAGCCTTGTGTTTGCAGGCGCTGGAGTCAGACAGCCTTTTCCCCAGAGCTGCGCTTCCGTGATTTCCCGTATTATTACTTCAGCCGACAGCCAGTGAGATGGTATCGGAGATGACCTTCACTTTGAATTTTTATTTCAGTCACAGTTAAAATTCAGGATGTTGATGGTTATAGGAGTATTATTCCAGATGTCTGAGTCCCTGGTTTTCCTCTTGCTCATACCTGTACAAACAAATCAGGAGTAATTCTGTTGAAGAGGTGGGCCCCCATTAGTGCAAAACTAATATACGTGGGAAGTCATTAAACTTGATTGCTATTCACAGCACAGGCATTAGTGGCAATGCCGCTCTGATCTGTCTCCAGGGGAGCTTGGCAGGAGTGCTGCAAGGACATTGACTGGATCTGTACCTAGAGGGAAATTGGGGTGTGGAAAACAATTCATTATTCACATCATCTCAGGATATTTGTTTAGACTCAGTAACTGTTACCTCTGATGTTTGACATCTAGACTAGGCACTGGTCCATGTGCCTGTAGCTACATACTCTGTTCTCATATTTCTTTCCAGATGGTCTATACTGGTGTCTGCCTGGACACTAAGAAGGAAAAGTTGTGTTGTTGAAACTTAGTATTTTTTAACATGGTGTTTTCTTAAGTCAGGATGTGTAGAAATAGAGCTCCTTTGTTCAGCTTCTGCACTACCCCTCCTTAGACAAAAGAGCCACAGTTTCCCAGTATATAAAATATTGACCGTGTTAGTATTTTCACAGGAAATACCAAGCTCTTCCCCTGTGTCAAAAATAATCTGCTTTTCATTCAGACTCATTAAAATCTTAGATTTTAGATTTATGATCTTGGATGGAAAAAGCAGGTATGAGAGAGGCAGCACATGCTGGCTATATTGTCTGTGTATACAGGGATGCTGTTACTTTCTCCTCTATAAATAAATGACACATTTACATGCAAATCAATCCTTGTAGATTTGTAAAATGTCAAACGAACAATTCTCTCTCTTTATCTGTGTTATTTGTTTGGCAGTTGGTATTTTCTGACACTGAAGTCTGAGGTTGCATCTGTGATCCTGTTGCAAATCTAGGGGAAATTACCTTGTGAGTGACATGGCCTGACCTTCATCTTCAGATAATCCAGGCAGAGTTCATGTTTGACTGTGGGAACACAACGGACTGATTTAGCGTACCAGTATCTTCTTGGCCATATTTTAGAATTTAGTAATGCACTGGATATGCAATAAAAAGTTTATCTTCACTCCTTCCTCAGAGGTGAAGACAGTGTGTTTGTGGTAAATGGCAAGAAATGATTCAGACTCAGAATTACCAAACGCTGGAATCAAAGAGCTTATATGTATTGCTGCTTTCTTCAAAATATTCTTTTTGTTGAAGGAGCTTATAGGAAGCCCTCTAACACGGAATAACAACAGTAAAAATCCCCCAAACTCCCCACGTTTTACACAATGTGTAAAAATAGACATCATTAGTGCAATGTACTGTCATTAGACTCCAGAACAAGTATTGTGGCAAATTCTTCAGGCTTATATGCGTGAATAAAAAGCTGCTAGTTGGAGCCCCCCAACTACGCACTGTACTTTCAGTTTCAGAGATAGGCTTTGACTCTCATTTTCCTCCTAATATTAATCACAGATGGATGTATAAACTCGGCAAGGCAGAAATCCTCTTATCTCCACTTCTTTGTTTTCTGCAGAGTGCTCTGTTTAATTCCAGCCCTGTTGGTTTAACGCTCTGATACCGCAGCTTTTAGCAGGGATGCATGTTTAGTTGTTTCTTTAGTATTGAAGGGTTTTCACTGAAAATTTCCAAGCCAGGCCAATTTGCCAGCCTGGCAAATGTAAGAGAGCTTGTAAGAAAGCTGAGTCTATTTCTGCTTCTGGAAAGCGTTTCCTGAGGCTCACATTTACCTTAGCACGCAGGTCAACAATCCACAGGCCAAATGCAAAGAGAGTTGTGGTGTGGGACTTGCAATGGTACCATTAGATTTCTGTGCAGGGTCTATTCCAGGCTGTAATGGGTGGAGAGCTGTACATGCAATTCAGCTGGAGCAGCGCGTTTCTAGAAATTCTTGGGCAAGATCAAGCGCAGCACAGAATCCAGTCTGAAAGTTCTCAATTAACCTAAGCTTCATTGCTCAACGGTAAAGACATGAGAACTGGAGGCTAGGCTTGGATTCTGCTGGATTTGCCCCAAATACCTCATTTGATGTCCAGACGCTGCCAGGGTTACTTTTTCAGAGTTAGGTGAATAGAAAATGTCAGCTGTTTGAGGCTGTGCAGCCCTGCCCTAAAAGCAGGGGAGGCTCTGTGCGGCTGCAGCGCTTCATCTGCGCTATGGGATGCAGGAGAGCACGTGGTGCTCAGGCTGATGGTTATCTGGGAAGGGTGGAGAAAGGCAAAATAACTGAAAAGTGCAGAATGTTGCTAGGGGTACAAATGCAACATACATGTAAGGAATACACAGAATCGTCATTATATACAGTCCAAGTGCATGTAGATCAGCATATGACCGCTCACCCCACCGCAGCAGTGATGTGAGGAGCTGCAACCCTCTGCCAGCGAAGTCTCGCCCGATGGACACTGTGTTTTGCAATAGCAAAACCCACAGAGGAATGCAGTCAAAATGTGCCTACGTTACAGTGATGAGGAGAGAGGGAAGTAGGCTTGGTTTAGGTAGAGGCTAAAAATGAGAGACCAAAGTCCGCCTTGTTAGCAGAGGCACCAGACTACACGGGACATCTGCAGTGCTGTGCAGAGGATTTCTACTCCTACCCCTACATTTGTTTGGTGAAGAATTTGTGTGAAACTTTTGTCCCTTTCTGAAAATAAATTCAAAAAATATAAATCAAGCATCCATGTTTAAACACAATTTATGAATCGCGTGTCCTGACGGCGTGTAAGCCAGCTTTGAATGGACGATTTGCAAAATGTGAGTGTCCCCTCTCTGAGCGCCGGGGAGGCGAGGTCAGGGTTAGCCCTTAGAGATGGAGTTGCAAGAGGCTGCAAGAAAAGCCGTAGATCTGTCGGACGCGAGACGTCTTTTGAATCGCTGTTTGTGTGTGCAGCTCCTAACGCCTCTGCTGCCAGGCGAGTCCCCGTGTGTGTGTGTAGGAAGTGACTGTGAAAACACGCCAGTGTTTCTTAGCCCACTTTGCGTTTCTCCCGTTGGATTACTAGCTGCTGTTAGTTCCTTTTGTCAAAGAGGCCTTTTTTGCAGTGGCACGGGTGAAGGTGCCTGTGAAATAAGTGACTGATTTTAGGAGCTGTATTTTGGTGCAAGCATTTCTCAATGATTGGGTTGCTGGGCTTTGATCAGACTTGCCTTCTTCGTTCCCTTTGGAGAAGTTAAGGTCGTTGGGAAGTTTACTGGGATCTCTGCTGCTGCCCATTCATCGCTGCGGTGGGAGGGCAGGAGCCACCTGGACTGCTGCTTCTGCCTGCAGGCACAGAAGGTGAGGCGAGACAGCCTTGCATGTGCAGTGCTGGGCTGTCGAGGGAGAGCAGTGACAGGAGTTTGAAGAAGTCAGTGGGGAAGGTCGTCATTTTCAAATGAAAGGGGGCCTAGACTGGGCTGTTCCAATCCCGCCAAGCCACAAACTCTAGAGGAAATCCAGATCTGATTAAAATTCCAGCTGTTTAAACGGCTGCCTTGCCTATCTTTAAAGAACCATCTCTACTTTGCCAGTCTGTGGTTATTTGGTGTTCATCTACTTTCCAAGCTGTAAACAGCTTTAGTTAATGAACTGGCAGTAGAGCAGCTCATTCTCTGTAGCATTTGACAAGTGAAGAGCTAATGTCAGCACAGCGACTCTTTGGCTGTCAGACCCGGGGGATGGTACCTGGCTGCTCGCTTGCACCGATTGACCTGTGTGTGTAGAGCCGTGATGTCTATCAGCATCTAAGGTCTCAGGTCTGGACCCAGAAAGCTCAGTGTGTAGCCGTTTAGAGCTGTGCTAGTGATAAGGAGGCAGAGCGGTGAATAATAAATGCTACCATGAAGTGGCTTGGAGACTGATAAGAAGATAGAGAATCAAAAAGGATTAAATCTGGAGGTGGGGTAGTTAATGAGTGTTCACTCGTCTGTGCTTCTTGGGAAGTAAGGGAGTTTCTAGATGGTGCAATGTGTGTTGCTGAATTGTGGGTTCCTGGCAACAGGACTATGTTTGACCTAAATGAACCCAGCAGATGGAGATTTGCGTGTTCAAGTAAGTAACTTCCAAGACAAAAGTACATGAGAGAAAAAAGAATAAAGACAGGAAACGTATTCTGAAGAGAGAATATTCTGAAGACCATCTGAGGAGGTTAGGAGACAGGGAATCTGCTTCCTGTTAGCAATGAAGCATGAAGCTTGTGGGCCACATTCTACAGCAGTTAAAGTGATGAAATTCTTCCAAGCCATCACATTACACCCTTCCACTGGCTTTAGGGAGTGGGCCTTCCCACTGGACAGCCTTATGATCTTTCTTCCCTTTAAATACAACTGCGAATTTCTCATGAGGTCTCTTTCATTTCTTACCATAGATGTTTCTGTTGGCTGCATTTTCTGAACTAAATGCCAGGCAGATTTCAGACGCAATCCTACATCCAAGGTTTTGTACATTAAGCCAGCCAAAAGGTTTCTCCAGGAATCTCCAGGAATTCTTCGTGGTGGTTGTTACCCAGTAAGCAGAGCCTTGATTTTGACTTTTATTTTTTTTCTGTGGGCTCCCTGTGATGGGTGGAGGCTGATGCTCTCTAGCTAGCCTGTTTCTGATAGGAGTAGGAGTTCCGTGCGAAGTCATCGAGAAAAATGCAGTGATTCAGGACAACAGTGAAATGCATCTGGGCAAAATGTCAACTGACGTTACTGTATTTTTGCTTCTTTGTCTTTTCCTGAGAGAGAAAGTGAATCTGGTTGAGGCTGGGTTTGGTTTGCAGTTCTTCCGTGGATGGCATTGAAGTTGGCTGCTTGTGGAGAGTTTCTCTTTCCTGCTAAGTGGGAAACTAGACTTGAATATGATTTGGTTCCTGTTTGTGATGGCCCTTGCACTTGCCGACATTTACTATTTGTGTCTTAGCTTTCCTTTGTGGAGGGATCTTTACAGAAAATAGAGAAATGCGTTGTCTCTGAAGAGATTTCAAAGTTCTGCTGTCACTGAGTCAGTTGTGGGACTCCTTACCGGAGATGGCGTTTCTCAAATTTCATCTCTCTCAGGTGTTAAGATAAATAGGAAAGGTGTTAAAATATTTTCCCCCTAGTATTCCAGAAGAAATACTCCACCTTAGATCTGCTCTTGCTATTCCACGCCTTTAAAAGGAACTCCTATAGAAATACTCATACAGTACTCCTTCTTAGCGGCTTGCCAGACCCAAGTATTCAAATATTATGTACTAGCTGAGAAATACAAATAAACGTGATTTTCTTCTGATCTTGTAAGAATAAGTGTAAGTCTTTGCAATTCTGAGTTATGAACTTACTGCATTTAAATAGGCCTGCATTTTTTTAATCAAGAGCTGAGATTCTTGCCAAGACGTGCGGCTCCAGGAACAGGCTAACACGCTGGTGCTGGCTGCTGGTACTCCCTAGCTGCGTGCAGGCAGCACTAGCGGCGTCTTGCCTCACCGCTCTGCTTTTACCTCAGCAGAGGTCATTAACAGCTGTGATGTGGATTCATGAATTTAATGCACTGTAGAGTCAGAAAAGTGTGCAGCTCTGTTGTCCCCAGCGCTTGGGGGACACCCCTGTGAACAAAGTTGCTTGAGGTTTATATTCCCCATAAGGCATTTTCCTCCTTCCACACCCAGTAAGGACCTCCTTAGTTGTGGCAGTGAGTAACAACTGTTAGTGTATTGTCAGAGGGCATCACCAGGCAGTATTTTCCTCATATGGGTGTGCTGGCTACTTCAGATTCCTCAATATTGCCTGACCTTGCAATATTGCAGGGATATTTTGTTTTTTTTCCCGTTAATGTACAGAGTACAGCTTGTTAGAATAGCTTGTGTTTTACTGTGAGATGTGATAATGCCTGTTCTGGAAGGTCCCATGCACCCCTTGTGTGCTGGAGAATGATTACAGGTTTTAGTGGTTATTTCAGAGACGTTGCAAGTATTTTCTGTAGCCTTTCTCTGTCTAAAAAATAACAATAACAATTAAGCTCCTCAGGGCTTCTTCACATCCTAATTACAACCAAGCCTCTCATTAGTCCCACAGGGAGACAGAATCAAATGCCATATGGTATTTTACACTTAGGATGCTGGGCTTACCAAGAGCTGGAAGGAGACAGGAAAAGGGGGAGTTAACAATTCATAACCATTTATGGAACAGGCACAGCCCTCCTTGGACCCGGTTCAG
>NW_010427257.1:48779-53542 GCF_000710305.1 Buceros rhinoceros silvestris | reverse complement strand
TTCAGCAGCGTCTGAGGGCCTCAGATCAGGAACTTTATCTGGCTAGTAATTGCATCGGCATGCTGGCTGTCTTGTGTGCGTGTGTGGGCATTTGGTGAGCAGGACACGAAGCTGCAGAATCTTTGTGCTGGCATCCACACACAAGGATGAATTAAATGCACACACACCTCCTGGGAAGGACCATGGCTGGATTCTACGGTTGCCTGAAAAGTAAAAAGTAAGTGCCATGCTGAGCCCTCCCCTCCACCTTCCCAAGTGAGCCGAGTCTAGTGGATGCTTTGAAATTCTGTCTTTGTTGTATTTCAGCAGCAGCACAGAACAAAACGCTTATGCCTGAGGCTGAAGTACCGTTCCGAGTACAAAAGTGCAAAAACATCAATCCTGGCTGTAATACCAAGCTGGGGCAAATTGGTCATGTTATTTTCCTTCAGAGGTATAAGCATGAAATATTGAAGAAGGGATTAAGAACCTTTCCCTGTCTAATTATAGCAAGAGGAAACGTGTCCTTTTCCTTATTGATTGGCTACGCTGGTTTTATGTATTAAGACTTAAAAATGAGAAGTACAGAAATGCACCTTGGCTTTTAAAAAATGTTCAGCTAGAAACCAGGTGGTAGATGCTCTCTGAGAACCTGATGTGCTCAGTTTTTGTATAAGCAACCTGAGGTTTGTTTCTGTAATCGCTCCCTGTGGCGAGATGGGGTTGTATTTTAAAATAAATGGTTTTTATTGCTTCACTGACGTACTCTCTTAGAGCAGACTGTAAAGGGAGCAGAGAATGGGACAATGCGTGTTAGTGTTTGTGCGTTAAACCACCAGAAGATACATTCTGGTTTTCCTTTGACATTCTCCCTGCTGAGGAATGGAACAGCATTTTCTGCTGCAAAAACTGAGCGTGGTGTTTGGTAACGTTTCGCATCAGCAGACTGTAGAGGGCTCTGTTCTCGCATGCAGTGTGGGGTTACGGAAAGTGAAGATGCACAGTGAGAGGCAAGCAAAGTTGTGTCTTGAGGTTCAAGATGTGAATGCTGATAGTTAAATGTATGGGTAAGTCCTGGTTAGCAGAGGGGGAAAACCAAAACTGCTTCAGAAGTGAAGCCGGCAGTTAATTCTTTCTCCTTTTCCCTCTCCTGAAGGTTCTGTCCCTCACACCTACAGCTGGTTTCACATTACTCTGGTGGAAATGTGCATTTTCAAAGCCACTCAACTGCTGTTGCATTTCAGTTAGCACTTCCATCCCATGTTGTCTCTTTTCCTCCTTTGAAATTTGTAACAGGGAATTCATATTTGGAAAGAAAGCCTGCCTTAGGTAACGGGGAGGATGAGATCCAAACTAGCACAAGGGCTGGGTGAGTCCTGATGAAGGCAGCGGGATTGGCACTTGAACTGACAAAATAAGTCAGTTTTCATGGTTTGGTTTATGCTGAGTTGTTCTTCTCCAAGTTCTGCAGCATCTAATGCAGTTAAACCAAACTTGGAAGTCTGAGAGAGGCCCTAAAGGCTGGACAGATGAAGTGTCTTGTGTGGCATATGATCTCGTCTTTCCTGGTGGATCTCCGCCTGATTTATGAATAACAGGGGTTTTTTCTTCAACAAATTCTTCTTCCTTGTTACCTGTCAGTTAGGTCTCTACATGTGACATACACACAGAGTCGAGTCCTCAGCCTGTTCTTTCAGCCCCGTCATGTGTCCCAGGTGGATTAGTGCAACTGTTGATACTTCGTGGTCTTTACATCTTTATGTGCAGCTCTGGCTGTGATTATTGGCAGTTAAAATGAGTCTACAACACCGTTTGCAGTAACAGGGATGTTATATGGCTGTATAGCCTGAGATTAATTTTGGATTAAATTCGTTTGGAGTTTCACATGAGGCGTTTGTCTTTCTGGACAAATGGGTCATTGGAACGGCTTCTCTACGTGGTCATTTGACCCCTAGGAGTTAGTTTCCTTTCTCAATGAAAGCTATTTTGGAATGAAATGACTTTTATGTTTTAAGCAATTGGCTTGGGTGCCGGCAGGGATTTGGGCAAAGCAGCGCAGGGCTCAGAGCAGACCAGAAACCTGCCGCTGACACTGGGGAAGGGTCCAGGCAGAGCTTTGAGCTGCTGGGTCCCGCGGAAGCACCGGGGCTGTCACATTTAACTTCACTCCCCCAGTTCTGCAAGGGGAAAGCAAAGGCTCTGCCTTGGTAGGCTCTGATAATGTATGGCTGAATCTGATCTTTGTGCAGAGAGTCCTGTCCCTGTGCTTTGTTAATGTGCTTTTATGAGATGTCACATAAAAAAAAAAGCCCGAAGTCTAATCCACGTAATTCTTCATCACAGCTCTTCCACTGAAATGAAAGTTGGGGATTGCTTTCATATTTCTCTTCAACCAACATCTGTAACCTGAATAATCTTAAATTGTTCTTCCAGGAAGTTCATAGCTCATCATCCTTGTTGTAGAGTTTTATTGTGCTTGGTCCGAGTGTGGTGTCAGAAAAGAATATTAGTTGAGGACAGATAGGATTGAAGTTTTCCTAAAGCCTGTGGAGGAATCTTTTCATACGTCTCTCAGTTTTTGATACTTGCCAAATACATAGTTATAAGCTGAAAATGTGGTTGCTTGAATAGTAAGGTTCACTGATGGTCAACGCAAACTGCCAATTTCCAAAGACAAATATAATGTGTTAGAAGCTATATAAAATATTTGGCTGAAGGCATTGCATGCCAGCTCAGAACTGGTTTCTATAACAGGCTATAAGGAAATGTATTTAACTGGTCTGTACTTCATGTGGTCACTTGGGATTTCATGGTGCCTTCCACGAGCAATCCCAGAATTATGGACATATTTCAGTTTTAATGTCTTCTGCTGTGCCAAGCTCTGCACTTCCAGTGGGGTGTTGTGTCTGAAATTGTCGAAAAATGCTGATTTGCACTTTTATCCTGCAAAGAAGTGCAGCATTTGGGTAAAGCAAGTTGATCAAAGGACACATCAGTATAATTTTCAATATATTTTTAGATTGTTTGAGGTAAAAGTCCTTGCAATTATAAAATGATGTTATAACCATAAAATCAAGTAAAATGTGTTTTCCGGATTAGATGCTGTTGCTGTTGCTGTAGCTGGTGGTGTTGCCTGTTCAGATGAGTGTCAGGAAGAGGTTTTGGTGTTTCCTGGGGTTATTGCAAAGGCTGTATGGTGCTGTCTGCCTGATGGATAACCAGCTAATCTGAGGTGTCTGTTCACTGCCTCCCACACCTTCGCCCCAAGCCCTCTTGTTGGAGAGGCTTGTAGGGGACAGCGGAAGAAGTGCCAGAAGTCCCTTTGTTCTCAGTGTGTAATACACTTCTTACAGCTTTTTTATGTGTGTGGGGTCCTTAGAGCCGTTGGTTCACCATCCACAGCAAGCAGCTGCTGTTTCAGCTTGGACAGTAGGAACCGGATTGGAAGTGGTTTAAAGCTCCACCAAGTGCTACTGAAGTAGCAGCTTGGCACTGTGGGGAACGGGGCAGCTTCCGACTGTTGGCTCTTCTCCGTCAGCAGCTCATTCGCCTCCTGTGGCCTCTCACTTTTTGGAGACGTGTAATTGCCACGGGGTCCAAGTGGCTGTGTGTGCTGACTGTCCACAGTACATGATGCTTTGCTCTTTGGTGCAATTTTAGACATGGAGCATCTCTCCGGGACTCACCCACAAGCTGTTTAAAGTGAGCCTGAGTTCCCTGGCCATCCCTGCCTGTGGCATCCCCCAGCATAGCCGGGTTCGGCTCAGCGGCAGTCCATAGGCTCAGTGGGGCTGGCAGCTGTCAAGAGTCAGTCAGTGCTGCCTAGGAGCTGTGGCAGAGCTAGTGCTGGGGTCCCGTGGTGATCTGGGGGGTCTGTCTGTGTGGTCGACTTCTGGTGAGCTGAAATGCTTCCCATGAACACTTTGGTATCCTGAAATCCGCTTGTTTGCCTGTCTTTATTGTACACCACTTTAACATAGTATTTCCCAACAAGGGAAAGAATCACTCATTAACAGTTTTTCAGAGGGTTTTTTGAGATGAAAACATGTGAAGATGAAAGGTGGTTCTAGCCCAGCAAAGCAAATTCACCAGTGCAGAGACAATCCCTGGATCCACAGAGGGGTGACACTACCCGGTTTCAAGAAAGAGCTCATGGAGAGTGCAAGAGGAAGAGCACTGAACAGGAGAAGGGCTGTGCTTTGGTGGGAAGTGGAAAGCGCTCCCAGCTGGGGCCAAGTCAGAGAAGGTGAGCAGAGGTGAAAGGACTCCCTGAGCATCGTGAGTCTCTGGGGGGAATCTTTCAATGCGTGTTGCCATACATGGCAGTTATACAGAGTATTCGGATATTTGTGAGCATTTTTGTCTTCAGCCCACAGGGATCGTTCAGTGCTGTGCCTGTATTAAATGTATGGAGGCTTAAGTCCTGTTTTCTTACTGAAGAATAGTAGAGAGGGTGAACAAAAGCAGTTGGGAGGTGGCAGAGCCATGGCACTGCAGGCAGTTGAGCACAATTAGTACAATAGTGCTGTATTATTAACAAAAAAGTCAACTATTTCTCCATCTTGATTCATTCCATTTGACGCATCTCTGTGCAAAGAGTTCAGTTCTGGCTTAATACACCAGTGAGTCACTCCACATCTCCCAGTCTTCTTCATTCTGTCCGCGCTCCTCCCTGGATGGTGTTTGTTTTAGCAGCCACGGTGATGCAGTGTGTTAGGTGGCTGCAGGCAGAGGAATCCGGAGCAGGCATGCCCGTTTGGTTGGGTTCAGCCGGACACACCCTT
>NW_010427257.1:28132-48681 GCF_000710305.1 Buceros rhinoceros silvestris | reverse complement strand
CAGCCCTTTCCCTGTCACCAGAGTGCTGAGTATTTGACAGATGTGCTCCTCTAATGCTGCCTGTCCTACTTCTCTTGCGCTGGAGCAGAAGCTTCTTGGTTGGGACAATCTGCTGAGCGTGGTTCTTGCGCTTCTGCACCATTTGGCTGGCAGGTTTTTTGCCTACGTTATTTTGCCAGACTGAGCCATGAAAACATCTTGTCATAATTTTGCCTTGTGTTCTCATACTGAAACTTCTGGTGCTCAAAGTGTCTATCTTTGTACCTTTACAGCCAACAGAGAGATTAATTTGTCATTTCCTCCTTCTGCAGAGGTCTAGAAAGTTTAATAGCTGTGATGTGAAGGCCTGAATTGTCTTTAGAAGCTGAAATCTGGCTACAGATACGTGGGACAAAGATGTCGTCAGTCCAAGCTGTGTTTCCAGTAGATAACCTACCTGAGCTGGTGTAGGGCAGCTAGAGCTGATTACCAGCCAAACTTGGGCAAGTCTGAGATAAGTCTGTCTGTGGGGGAAGAGGAAAAAAAACCCCAAGGTAATTCCAAGGTTGATTTCCCCCCCCCCCCCCCCGCAAATTTCTCCTAAAGGTTGCTGCTGTAAGGAAACAAGATGCTCTACTCCAACATGATCCAAGCTTATAGTTCTGCATTAAATCTGTTGGAGTTTCAAGACTGGCACAACTATTATGGATCAAGTTTTAAGCAGTATTTTGAAGACAGCAAATATTGACCGCAGATTCTGTGATTTGTTTTTTTAATTTTTGCATCAAGTTAGCAGGGGGCCCTCCAAGGCAACGTTGTGGGAGTCACTGTTTAAACAAACAAACAAAAAAGTCAGTCAGTTGATACCCTGCCTGATTTTGCATGCAGGTGCTGAGCTGTCACTGTTCACCGTGTTAACAGTCAGGGTTGTGCTAACAGCTCAACATTTCCCACACGATGTGCATAAAAAAGCCGAGACGGCGGCCACGCTCATCCTCCCTCATTTTTAAACTGTGTCATTACCCCGCTGTGTGCTGCTGCATTCATACCGGTGTACAGGTGCCAAGGTATCCTGTGGACTTTCGTATCCTGTCCCCATGCCGTAGCACGCTGGTGCCTCGTGACGGCTGGCGGGGATTGTAGCATTCTCAGTACCAAGCACAGCCAAGGTACCCTGCTGACAAAGCCGCCTGGTTTTGCTTTTTAACATCTAGCCAGAGCTAAGGTGGCATTCCAGCTACAAATTTTTGTGGTGGCTGTTTCTTTTGGCTTCTGAGTTTCAAGGATCTGGTGCTAATTACTGAACTAAACGTTTGACTTTTATTCATGATGAGTTCATTTATGCTTATTCATTCCCAGCAATATGTAACCGAGCGCTTTTGCCGGGGCTTGTATTGCTCATAGAACAACGCAGTTCTGATCCACACAGTAGTTCGGATGCAAGAGGGCTGTGTCTGATTGCTCTAGCTCAGAATTCTGCTGCAGGCATCGTGTTAATCACCCAGCTGTCTGTGTATGTGGGAAAATACACAGATCAGCGGAGGTGCAGAGGAGTTGTTTGCTGGTTCACTTTAGCAAACTGCTTTACGTCATCTCAGTTTAGTAAAAACAATGTTCCAAAAGTTGAAATTTGATTGCTTTCCTTCAATAAATGCAAATCATCTTATTGCTTCCTTTCTTGCAGCCGCGGCCCGTGAAGGCCTTACAGAATGTCTGTCCCCATCTGATACCCCACCCTGCCTGCCTCTCCGTAGCCCAGCTTGCAGTCCTCGATGTCTTCGGTGTCACCCTTCTGGGTTTTTCTGCTGTCATATACCCTTCCTGCTCACCGATGCTACCGTTCTGCCTTCTTCAAAACACAGCTGAACACAGCTTGATATTCCATGGGTGCAAAACATTAGCTCACACAATCTTATTTCAGATGATCTCGTTTTAGAGAGGTATTTGTGTCTGGAATACCAGAGAAGTAGGATCTCTTTTTAGGGGTTGCTCATACTAAAGAGAAAAGTCAGTAGATGCCCTAGGGACACAATTGGCTCAGGGACTGCTTTAAGCCCATGCTCCCCTGGCTCTAACCATTCTCCACGTGCTTCAAGACCAAGTGTCCTTCAGAAGCTGCCTAACCTGAGGCTCCAGAGAGAGCAGTCGGGAGAGAAGAGCCGGGACAGCAGGAGGTTTCTTCTAGAGGAAAAGAAGGGAGACCCTCAAACTTCACACGCAGCTCCAGAAGAACTCCTGCAAGCGTGGAAGCTGCCCCAGCCAGAATAGGGTCTGAATTCCAGAAACACCCCCAGGCAGTGGGAACTCAGGGGGTTTAGCCAGACAGACACAGCATGTTTCATCATAGGAAGGAGCTGGCCTTGGTTTTATTTTTGTGTGTGTACCAGCAGTAGATACTGCCTCAACTAGGTTTTAAGACTTCACAAGAAGAGAGATTTCCTCAGCTTCCTGCCAAAGGCAGCCTCTGAGACCACAAAGCCTGCATTTTATTTGCTCTCTTATAGCCAAAAGATGGCTGACTGGTTTTATGACAGTTTGATCTTCAGAGTGCAAATTTGTAACACAGTTGGCCCTGGAAATTTATATTATCCTTTCCTTTTTTTCAGTGCACTTTGAATTCTTGGGGATGAAATAGCTGAGGATGAAATACTCCTCTTGGAAGAAATGTGTCCTGGGAAGTTTGATGTATCAGAAGATTTTTTTTTTTTTTTCCCCCATCCCTAAGCTGCTTTTTAACCCACCAATTGAGGGATAAGTGGCTGTTTTGGAAAAACCATAAAAAAAAGAAAGCTTTAGACATAGCCTAAAGTCCTGTGTTTCAGGTCTGGCATTCAATTTGCTATTGTTTCAGCCTCATTTCCTCTGCAATATTCAGACAGCTTAATTTGGTAAAAATGTCTCCAGACTCTTTCTTTCAGGCCCAGGATGTAATGATTCTTCACATTTTGTGAGAAGAGTATCTCGGAAATCAGTGTGAGACTCAAATACAGGGGCGTGGCAGGTATGCAGGCTGCTCTTGCGAAATGTTATGGGGTTTGTTATTTACCTGGTGTGTAGTGGCAGCACTCGATAGCAGCGTCTGTTGGTCTGATTCCAGCCTGCTGGTCTCCCATTGTGGAGGTAGTGCTTAGCTCCTCTGTAGGGCTCATTAAGCTTTCCAGGCATTTAGTGTGACCATCTCAATTCCACAGGCAAAGAAACTCAAGGGTGAGCGATAAATAACTTGGCTACTGTCAGCAATCCATAATTTGCCCTGTTATCTTGTGGTAGAGCCAGGACAATCAGCCAGTTCTCCCAAGTCCCAGCCCAGTAGTCTCCATCTGCTGGGACATGTTTAAAAAATGAGCTCAGTCTCAAAGATTTTACTGTCTAAACTGATGATTGTCACCTTCGCAGTTTGCAGGTATGGGCAATTTCCATGGAGTTTTCTCAGAGGGGCAGTTTCAAGCCCCTGTAGAGCGTGTTGAAGGCAGCTGATGGTACCTTAGCTACCTTTTGCTGATCCTGGCGAAGCAAAATGGGCTCCAGGGCTCTGCACAGCTCAGTAGCAGTGTAGTCTGGAGAAAAGAAAGACTGAGGGGAGAGACCTTACCACCCTCTACAACCATCTGAAAGGAGGTTGTAGCAAGGTGGGTGGTGGTCCCTTCTCCCAGCAAGGAAATGGCCTCAGGTTGCACCAGGGAAGATTTAGGTTGGACATTAAGAAGAATTTCTTCACTGAAAGGGTTGTTTAGCACCAGAACAGGCTGCCCAGGGAAATGGTGGAGTTACTGTCCCTGGAGGTATTTAAAAGATGTGTAGATGCGGTGCTTAGTGACGTGGTTTAAAGATGGACTGGGTGGTGCTGGGTTACGAGTTGGAGTCAGTGATCTTAAAGGTCTTTTCCAACCTAAATGACCCTATGATCTAGCTTTATGCTGGGAGGCCACAGGTGGAACAAAATGAGTTAGGGGTTTGGAGTGGGGTTAAAAAGCACGTGCACAAGCTAGAAGATAGTGGCTGAATACACCCACCACTCAGGTGTGGGGTGGAAGATGAGCCAGGAGTGAATTTGCCACAGGAAGAGGCAGAGACAGTAAACTTTACTTTTAGTCCCATGCTTGTCTCTCTGACGTCTTGACTCTGCTAGAATGAGACGTGTCTGCTGCTCAGCGATAGTGGCTTGACATTTCCTGTTGCTTTGCTCCTCAAACTGTGTCCAAAGGCAGTAACGCTTACTGGGTTAGTTCCCTGACTGGTAAAGGCAGCCTCTGGTTACATCCTTGTTGATTTTTAAATGTGTGTTCCCCCTCCTTCCCGACTACTCCAAATGTATTCATGTGAAGTAGATCTGAGAGTGTCTCCTACTGCTGGCAATGTGCTAGCTCCTTAGCACGGCTGCTGGATGACTCTGCTGCTGCTTTTTAGGAAGAGTGGAAGAAGATCCTCATTCCAGCTGTTTCCTGAAATTTCCCCAGGTGGTAGCGTGAAGAAAAAGAATTACTACACGGGAAAAGCACCGACTTATTCCTACAGTAAAGCCAAAGGGTGCAATTCAGCTGGGTCATTTAATGCCTATTCCTTTAACGTGGAGGCAGTTTGGGTCCAAATTATTGACTGAGCTCTTATATCTGCTTAATTGTGACTGTGGTAGTGCCAGAAAATGCACTGGGAAAAGCATTTTGCAGTGGAGATCCTCACACTGACAGCAGTTACGGTCACGTAGTAAGCACTGCAGAATAGTTGGGTGTAGGAGGGCTCCTTGCAGGTGGCTTGTCCAAGAACCTTCTGGTGCGGGTGTCAAGTGTTGCAAAGCTGGGGTAGCTGGGACTGCAGTGTGGCCTCTCGAGCTGAGTACAAACTACCCGCTGCTCTGCTGCCATACCTGCCCCAGGTAACACAGCTCTGTGTCTGTGTGCTGCAGTCGTGTCCCCACGTGCGGGGAGCCGGTTCTGCAGTGGTATAGCAAATGGCACGACTGCCATTGACTGTCTGTGAGGATGGGGCAGGAGGAGGGGACAGAGGCATTTACCCTCCCAGAGCCTGGACTGATAACAGAGTCATTTCCACTGCTTTCTGTAGTAGCTTATGAATGTGTTTTGTCTCATTTGCCCTTCCCCCTTCTTATCCTTCTGGCTTCTCACACAATTACAGACTGAGCTTGTGTGACTGTATGAAAGGCATTTCCTCCTCTTACTTTTTTTTTCCAAGGCAGCTTCAGCCCACCAGCTGCTTTCCATTACTGTTAGACACACACTCACTAGGAGGGCAGCACATAAGGCTTCAGGCACTGCTGAATAGCAGAAATCCTTCAGAATTGCTGCCAGACAGAGGCTTCTCAAAGCAGGTTGTAGGTAAAAAAGGTTCAGCACATTGGGACCTGTCTTCTGCCTTCTTGGAGAAGCCAAGGTGTGGGGATAGAGGGCAGTGAGGGGCAGTTGTCTGAACGCAAAGCATGGAGCTTGTGAATAGATCTCTTTATGTGAACAGTTGTTTGCTCTGGATGTCTTGTCAAGGGTAGGAGCTGAATGTTGTTTGTTGCTATGGGGAAATACAACCCCCCAGAGAGGGAGAGTATTTTATTATTGATATTAAATATTATCTGGTTGCTTATCCAGATTTCCTGATAACTACTGCTGCCGTATTTTTTGTGATCCTTGGAAGAGGACCTTAAACTTTCTTAAACTCTCCCTTTTCCTGTGAAAATGACAAGAGCAATATTCACTAACTTTGTAAACTCCTTTCCCTCTCTGTTATCAGTGGAGGCCGTAGCAAGTCTTCATGTAACTGCTGTGTGTGCTATTCCCTTATGCCTCCCAACCAGCCTGGCTAAGGATGCACAACCCTGGGAACTTCATCCTAGAAACACCACACTCTAGCAGAGTACAATGGGATCAGCTGTGCAAGGTCACATCCCAGTTCCTGCTGTCGTGCTGGGACATACCCTGTTTCAGCAAAGTTGTTTGTGGGGTCCCCACACTATTCAGCTTCTTCCCGAACACAGACCTTGAAGTGCAGTCACTCGGCTCGTTGCGTGGAGAGCAAAGGGAGCTGTCTTTGTTGAGTTTCAGATCTGCTCAAGGGGTGTGAAAATTGAGTAGAAATCTTGCTGGCTCTGCTGTTGCTTTATGATTGACTCTGAACTCCTGTTGTGTGGAATCGCAGAGAGTAAACTTCACTGAATGGTCCTTGGATTAAGGAGTTCATTGACAACCTGTAGGGTTCCCACAGGGGAAAGCAACCAACCGTGTTTCATTAGAACAAAGTCCTCTAATGTGCTTTAATAAAACAGAGTAACATTTTAACCTGTCTGTCACCATTTGCCGCAGAATGTAATCTGAATACTAACCCATCTTGCATTCTGTGTTTCTCTGAAATTTGGTGCTCAGGAGAAACAGAGGAGCTTTCTCTGAAGTCCTGCAGTAGCTTGAAGTGTGTTCTCGGGAGGAGGCTGGCTGCAGGGGGGTGGCCCAGAAGGTGGCCCAGATGAGGGCCATGCATTTCCCTACGCTGATCCGTCTTACTGCGCAAAGTGTGTGTCCTGAAATCTGGAGCATAAGCCTAATTTCAAATAATTTTTGTAGCATAAAGGTAATTGGTCTTTAAAAGCTCCAGGCAAGAATTTCACCTCTTGGCCACTTGCCATTGTCCATCTTCTGTAGGCTGTGAAGATGCTAACTGAGTCTTTATTTCCTCAAGGATTTGTTTGATAGGAAAGAGGCTGTTCGGGGTTCAGCATCTCCTTTGATCTCTCTGTCCTGAGGCCTTCCGGGATGCATGTACAGAGGCATGGGACTCAGGCTGAAGAAGCACTAAAGCTGGGCTAGGAGCTTGCTTGCTGTGCAGTCTCCAAGTCCTCTGCTCCACTGGAGAGGCAGCAAGGAGGCTGTGTCCCTTTTCTGAGGCTGAGCAGACAGTGGTTGTGTTTGCCCTGGGCCTTTGTTAAATGCAGGAAAGTTGAGTCCTGTACGATGTTAACTTCTGATCAGGAGTCCTTAAATACAGTCAAAAGGAATTGTCTCTTATTCTTTTAGCATTCCCCCCCCCGCCCCGCTCCATGATGTACATATTCAGTAAGGTGCTCAGCTGGGAAACGGGAACAGTCAGAACGACACCCTGGGACTTTATTTCTTTTGCCCTGCCACTGCTCTCCCATTGAGCACTCCAAGTATCTGTCCAGTTGTCCCAGTTTGTGTAAGGGAGACAAGGATATTTCTCCTGTTCCTGGAGATTTCTTTTTTCTCTTAAGACTCATTAGTTCCTTTAATGAGTTGAAGAGTTCCTAATGAATGCAGCACAGTAGGGCTATTAGTGGAAGTTTTGTGTGGGATAGCAGGGAGCCTAGGTCTAAACCATCAAACCAGAGGAGGGTAGACATCATTGCTAACAGGTCCCAATCTTCTTTGTGCTGTGGCTTCTGCAGCAGGAGGTCTGTGCATGTGCAGGGATTGCAAATGTGGTTTGAGAGGATTAAGAACATGATTAGAAAGTTGTAGACTGGGGAATGTGCCCACTGTTCCACTTCTAGTGGGAAGCAAACAGTAGCTGGGACTTCACAACTCAACTACCTTAGCTGACAGCTGTCAAGGTGTCGCTGCTCTGCCTTGACTGCTCTCCCACTGAGGAGCATCCCTCTGTGAGCTCCTTCTCCGTCTAGCCTTCTGCCTTGTAGCATCTCCTAGCCTGAAGAGTATCAGAAACACTGCTCTAAAAGGCCATTTATTTAACCTGGTATTTTTATCACTAACAATCAATACACATACACTATTTGTTTAAAACTGTGTCTCTAATGGCGTGATGTGCTGGGAAAGCTCACAGGTTGCCCACGGTTGGTACAGCTGAGTGAACTGGACGTACGTGGTATTGGTACATCCTGACACTGTGACTGTCAGCTGTCATTAAGGCCTGGAAGTGGTGAATGTCTGAAGGTTCGATCCGTTAATGCCTGTGCACTCACATGTATTTGTATTGATGGGTTTTGTCCTCTTTTTGCCCATTACAATCATCCCCAGGCTAGGGTTTGTGCTCAGAACATTTGCTTGCTGTTCTCTGTAAAGTACAGCTCACTGCGACCAGAACTTCAAGTCTTAAGCATTGTCTAATTACCAATGTTCCTTCAGGTAGTCATCAAGCTTTTGATGACAGATCTTACACTTTGCTGTAAATGTGTATATATATATATTTATGTCATTTAAATACTCACTAGCTTAAAGCTTAGAAAAATTGCGCTGGTTTCCCTCACCTCAAGTCACTGTTCAGTTTGCTGGAAAAAGGTGATACTGTGATGAGGTGTAGAGAGGCACCAAACCATTAGCTCCTAAATGGGACCATTTGCAAAGAGCCATGTGCCCTCCAATTGACACTTGATCTCCGTGCGCCCCAGCGAACTCAGCTGTAAAATCGAGTTATCGCAGGAGCTGATTGGACGGTGAAGAGACAGCCTCAGCGCTGAACTACCATTGCAACTGCTCTGCGATTATAGGTCTACTTGTATAAAAGACAGACCAATTGGAAATAAATGTTTGCAGGTATAATAAACGCAGCAGTCAAAATAACTCCGAAGGCTGGAAGGATTCTGAGCGAGCAGCTGAGATGATGGAGAAATTGCGGTAAATGTAGAGCCTGTAAAACCAAAGCTGAGCCTGAGAGCAGCATTTTCTCTTGCTTTGGTTTTATTGAAGGTGGGCAAAGCAGAAGGTAGAGGTCTGAATGAACCAAATGTCAGGCCAGTCACATTCCGTGAAAATAAGCTCAAGTCTGGGTGCTTGCCAGTCTGTCCTCATAAATTTGTTGAGTGCTTTCTTGATGTTTTATTTCAGATGCGTTTCCCTTTCCCTCAAGAAAAATCTGACGTAATCAATATACATGTTGTATGAAGTTGAGGGGGAAAATTGGAACCTAATTTCTTTTTATTACAGAGAAAGAGTCTATGAGAAAGTCTGCTGCTGATGACTTTAATCAAATTATGCAGGAAATGCAGACATTTTAATGGCTAATTGATGAGGCATGGGAAAAAACGAAGAAGGGTTGAATGGTTCTGATCATCCAAAAGGGAAAACCTTGGAAGTCTTATATTTTGTTGCTTCTCAATATTGTTTAACAATTGTTTCAGAAACATATTTGGTGCATCTTGTTTAGAAAAATCGGGCTGATAGATGATGTGTTACAAAACGGAGGAAAACTGCAGTTTCTCTCCTTCGCTTCTACTTCAGCTGCGCAGCGCGGCGGTTTGTGGTGGCTCGTGCAGGGAGAGCTGACTGCGGGGTCTGGTTTTTGGCAGCAGTCCTGTCTTTTACCTCCATGCGCTGACTGTCCCATCACCTCTGCCTCTTCATTTATCTTTTGAGGTTATCTGAGGACGTGGGCTCATAGGAAAGTCCCAGTGCTTTTGGGCATGATGGATTATAGGATGTGTGGGCGATACAAAGAAGTAGAGTAGTTTAGTGATTGCCTAATTAGTACAGAATCCTGATCTTGCTTGCTGTTGGGGTACTTCCCTTGGCAGTGTTGTTACAGCACTTTGAGGCGATAAATTGTTAGATGAGGTCTATGCAGAAAAGGGAGCAGGATTTTTTTTTGGGTATTTTCATTTGTTTGTGAAAATTTCTCATTCTTTAAGTCCTGACATGGCATATTGGAAGTGCTAACTATGTAAGTGTATCACCTTGGTGTCTTCCCTAACAAAGGGCGGTATTTATGAGCTGCCCTTGCTAAACTGTCACGTTTCCATTGTTGGCTGACGTTTGTATTGTAACTCTTGTGTCTGCTGCTGAGCTCCTTTGACAGACACCCATTAGGAGTCCTGGAAAATACAGAGTGGAGCCAGTTAACACTGAATGATCTTAAAACCAGGCTGAACTTTTGTTTTCATCAGGGAGGAAGATGATGCCATCAGCTAATTTGGTTGATCAATAGCCCTGCTTGCGATAAGGTTTCAAAGCTGGTGGCTGAAAGCTGATTGCACTGCATCCAAAATAAATTTGATCTATTGTTTCCACAAATGTAGCATAGCCCAGGATGATGCTTCAGTGCTGATGCTTAACTAATTTTATAATGCTCACAGACATAGTCTGGTGCCTGCTGTGAGGACACTGTAGTACGTGAACCCTCAGCAGCAGAGCACTTATTTCAGATGTTTTTTGCAGTAGCGTGGAGCTGTAACTCTAGCAAAGAGTAATCATAAAGGTTCATTATTCTGAGACTGGGAAGCTTCACCGTCCTCGCTGAGCAAGTTTAATGGCATCTTTCATTAATGCAAACTTTGCTCCTGGTTTCCTAAAAAGAGAGAGGTACTGGCGAGAGATCAGACTGGTGTGTTAGTTTTTGGCAGGTGAAGTGTGTATTACTGAAAAATGAGGAAAAGTCCTGTGGCTGAAGTGCAAAAAGTGTGCAAGCCATGTTTGTGAGAAGTGTTGGGGTACGCAGTTTCAGAAGGCATCTGGCCATCCTCTTTCTTCATGCTGGGTGGGACCATATTCTGCTGGGAAGGTGGACTAAAATTTAACCGGTGCCTTCATCTCTATTTCAGTGACTATATCATGGCTACGGGGCCAACGGACGTCATACAGTCACCAGAAGCAGGAGAAACTGTTGAAGAGTGCACAGGTAAGCAGTTGTTCTCCAGGTGTATAGCTGATTTGGAAGTCAAGATTTATTTTATTTAGGTCAGGGAGTCTGTAGTGCTGTGTTTTGCAGTGTTGTTTTGGTTTTTGTAATGTAAAAAAAAAATTCTCTGTGGCTTTGTCAGTTGGCAATGTTTTGAGGAGGATCTTTTAATGTGCAGTACTGGAGGGTGGTAACCTGAGGGAGGATATTCTTTTTGACCTGGGTGGGATTTTCACAAACAGGACGTTAGAGCTTGAAGGGCTGATTGTTGTCCCTGCCTTGATGGATCCTGCAGAGCTGTGAGCTGCCCCCGTTGGCCAGCCTCTGTCTGTGGGAGCTGTATCAGTACCTCCTCTGCAGCCCCATTCTCTGCTTCTGGCCACAGACAACCGTTTGTTACTTAATCTTTAATCTAGTGGCATGGGCTGATGCAAACAACCATGAGGAAATGGGATAATAGACAAGAAAGGAAGATACCTTACGCCAAAGAGTTGTCTTAATTAAGGGAAGTCTCCTTTGCCAGCGTTCAGCCTGTTCTTGAGGAGGTGGGTGAATATGAAGAAAAGCATCATGGCTGAGGCATTTCAGGAGAAGTGGCTGTCATATCACTTGATTTTTTTTCTTTTCTTTGATTTATGTCTCACAATTGTCTTGTGTTTGTATTTCCAAGATTGTCTTGCCTTATCCTTTAGAAGTACATTTGCCTTCATCGGAATATTGGTAGAAAAGAAAAGGAAATGGCAAAGTGACTGTGAGTTGAACTCTGCATGGCAGATAAATAGTGGTGAAGAAAGTGTGATGATGGATGCTCAGCACGGGCTGGTTTCTTAAATTTGTAATCTAGTTTATCACATAGTGTGGTGCTGCCCATGGCACAGTGGTGAACTTGTGTGAAACCCACACATGCATATTTTGTACTTGGGTTCCCTAGTACGTGGGATCCAATCCTGACCCAGGTGACAGGGAAGGCAGGAGATGGCTTGCTGTCTTAAGTGGCTCTAAAGCCACCAGGAATCGTTCTGTCTGACTGAACCAAAATGTAAAACAGTTGAAGGCTGCTGGTATATTGCTGAAGTATTCAAGAGACACTTGACTGGACCTGGATAAAAATGTTTTAGGATCCTTTGATTATTTCCCTTGTAGGATTGCCTCACCTCTTCCACGTTATAGCTTTATTGGCTTGTGATGTGAAGGCTCTAGGAGGCTAAAATTCCCAGCATTCACGGGCTAGTCCGTTAGATTAATTTCCTGAGGTTTACCTTATTGTCTGACAAGTAGTAGGGGGCTTCCAGCACGTGCTGCTCCTTCTTGATGGCAGTAACCAGGTGACTGTCCAAAAACTGTCAGCACCCAGTGTTAGTCTTACTGAATTCCATGGTTTAATTGCCTTTCTGGCAATATCAGGTATTTTTTATTAAGCTAGAATCGTAGTATTTTCTGAGAATCTTGTGTGCGTATTTTTTTAAAAAATGCGGTTTTATTGATGCAAGTTTCTAGTCCTTGTATTTGAGAAAAGTGGAAAATGTGTCCTGAATGCACCGTAGGAAGTCAGAGAGCATAGAAGACCTCAAAATTAACTGTTTAATTTAAATATCATAATTGAGCTCCCAAATCAGATGTTCTGTATGCTTTTACAGTCTTAATTTGTCACTGGAAAAAGCATCTTTTTTCTTCTATCTTGTTTTTGGGAAGAACCATGCAAAGAGCAGAAAGACGTGTGTTAATTCTCTCTGTGCACAGGAGGAACAATGAAATAGGCAGAACACAAACAGTGAAAAAAAATACAGAATAAAAATGCTTTCCAGAGAAAGCCCCTTTTCTCTTATAATAAGCTAAATCGTAGTTAGCATAAGCAACTAATTTTTGAGAAGGCTTTTGCGTATTAGGACAGTAGCCTTTAAATTCAGTCTCTGGTTTTAGTGCCATAGAACTGAAGATGGGTAACTGTAAGAATTCAAAAATCATTATTCGTCACTGGGTGAAGGGGGAATTGGCACAGTTGTCTGAGCTTGGATTTTCTCTCCTTGCTTTGACTGGATTTTTGTTGTGCAATAATTTTAAAGGAGACAATTTTAAATAAGATGATCCTCTTGTATATCATTAGTTCAGGTATCATGGAGGACTCTACCAGTGTGGTGATCTGTTGGCCTGCTTCACAGTGCGCTGAAATGTAGGCGCCTTTGCATTAGATGTGGCATCCTTGTACTGGCGTGTGGAACCAGCGCACAGCTGTCTGCGGCAGGAGACGAATGTGAACAGCGTCCTTCTGAACCACCTCTTTACTGCCAAACGCTCTCACGCAGAGCAGCCCCACGCTGTTCGTCTGGACGCGGCGCTAAGTGTCCAGCAGTGATTTTATCTTTTTTTGTGTAGTAACATGGCAAGTGCCCGTCGCTGGAACTGCAGGAGCCGTGCTGTTTTCTCATTCATCCCGAACAGCTGAAGGCCTGTGGCTGAGCAGAGTGTGGCTCGAGAGGAATTACTGCTGGAGCCCTGCACGTCAGTAATAAATTAGGGGCTGGAGAAGGCACTGAAGTAACTGATGTGTCTGCATCAGAGCACCCTCTGTTGCACCAAGTGGTGTCCCGTGCCGGCTGAGGTTTACTCATGGGCAGGGTTTGCAAAGCCTTTCCATGGGCTCCATCCTAGGGTTAGCACCACTTCTGAGCTAAACAAGAGTGTGGAGGATTATCTTGGCAATGTGATCCTTTGTGATAGGACTTCTGTCTTTCTCTTAAACAACCTGAGGATACTGATTTTTTTTTTTATTTGTTCTTGTGGTTTGGGGTTTTTTTAAACATTCCCCTGGTTTTCTGGAAATACCAGCATCTAATTAAGGTCACCACTAATATTTGTGCTAGAATTGAACTGCTTTTTGTCTGTGTTGCTGCCAGCTGACCAGCGTACGTGCCAATGCCCTTGGTTTTTATTTAGATGGCCTTTAAGTTGCAGAGCTCTCGGCGTGTAGCAGAGTCTGATGTGTTGTTCTTCGAGTCGTTGGACTGTGTGAGCAGACATTGCTGAACTGATAATTTAGGGCACTACTTTCATGAAGCTTTTTAATCTTTTGTTTCGCTCATCTAAAATAAACCAACCCAGTTTCCTGGGAGAACAGCATGTACGTTGTCTAATTATCGATATGAAAGGCAGTGGTGGTAGGAACGTGTTTCTAAAGACTCTCCAAAGGGCTCTCAACATGCTTGTTTTATTTCAGAGGCACTGTGTTCTTCCAGTTGCGGTGTGACCTGTCTGTTCTTACCAGTTCTCACTATGGTTGCAGCATAAAATTCATGAAGGCCCATGAGAGTCCGAACAAATCCAAAAGCCTTGAGGTCAGCTCTGTACCCTGGGCCAGGCAGTAAAACCTGTATGTTTCCTGGAACTGTCTCATTCCCTTACTGCCTGACAAGCAGCAGTGGAAGATTAAAATGGTCTTCCACTGATAAGCCATCCACAGGGGCACCACATCCCATTACGATTCAGATGAGCGGGACTCCACTGATAGTTTTGCTCTACATGGTTTGAAAGATGATTTGATCTCAGTGACAGCCCAAGCCCCTTGAAAAGCAGCCTGCAGGTCTGCCCCGGCTGCTGCTGCTCTGCAGAGAGGGAGCTGTTTCAGCGGTCCGTGCCGCACAGCGTAGCAGCACCCTTGGGTGTCCTGGCACGTGGTGCTGGCAGTAACTCGCCTTGAGGCAGGGAGGAGGCAGGGTGAGTAGATCTCGGTATCATTGTTTGTTTCTCAAAGTGGCTACTGTGCGATGCAGCTGTGCGGTGCCACAGCCTCAGCCCAGTTAAGGCCCGTTGGCAGAGATCCCTACACGTACAGGGCACGCGTTGAGACAGAGCATCACCGACTAAATCATTGCTGGGAGAAGACAATAATTGTGTTGAAATAATGCCTTGTTTATGAGGGAATCCTCCAGCTGTGGGCATTTATTATGCCAACTGCTGCCAAGTATTAATTGAACAATGGATTTGGCTCAGATTTGCGGTGATGTTATTGCTCTGCATATGTATTTAAGTCAACCACAGGGGTCTTAGTACAACAGTTTGACCCAAACCACTGCAAACTTGCCCCTCAATGTAAGGGTCAGTGACGAAATGCAGCACTGGTGTGCTCAAAGCAAGTGTAAGTATGAATGTTGAAGTATCTTAGGTTATGAAAAATGAAAGAAATTCTATTTCCATTTTCATTCGGACAATGGAAAAATTGAGCTCGGATGAACAGTTTTCTAATTGTGTTCTTCGGGTTGCTATGTTTGGCGGTTTCCTGTCCTTCAGGGCAGTGTCTTAAATTAAGTTTGCTCCGTTGTCCTTGGAGGAATTGTTGATTTTATTTTGGGTCAGTGGTTTAATGTGACAACAGATATTTTGGTTTTAGTTTATATTCTTTTTCCCTGATGTTGACTATCCTTCAGGTGTTTTCTCCTTACAGCACCGAGTAAAGAGAAAGCAGAACTGAACCAAGCTAAGAAAAGAACAGTGAGAGTTAAAGACACTTTTTTACCAATTTTTTAAATTGAAAATATGTCAGGTATGGTTGCCTTGATCACTGTTCTGTTGTAGACAGATACTTTCTGTATATAAGGTGTGCTTTACATAAACTGGAACCTAAGTAGGTGCCGCTATTGTCAGCTTAATGCCAGTGTTGCTTTAGGCAGCAGACGTAAGAACTGCAGCTTCACCTTTCACTGGACTCCAGCACTGAATTATTTACAGAGGAGCTGACTAAAACTGAATGGGCAGCTCCAGCTTTGAGGCTTCCTCCAGAATTTAAGAGATAACATTCTCCAAACTAAGCAACACCTCCAACTTCCATAAATTTTCATTTTTCTCATGTTGCAGGAAAGAAAAAATCCAAATTTCAGACTTTCAAGAACTTCTTTGCCAAGAAGAAAAGGAAAGAGCCTCCACCTCCCGGGGGGGAGAGTAATTTAAAACCTAGCCAGTCCAGCAGCGATGTCAGCATCTCTGTGCTCGACACTACTGTACTTCATTCACCGAAGGAGGCTGGGTAAGCTGCCGGGGGAGGAAAATAAATAAATAAAAGCAGACTTCTCACAGCAGCAGGATGAAAGCATGAGCTGGCCCCTCAGGAGCAACTTCTGTCCAAGTTTGTGCAAAACAAGCCCTAATGCTGATGAAGGAATCCCAGGAATTTCCTCTCTCTTGCTGGTGCTTCAAAATCCAGCTTGGAGAGGAGGGGGAGGGCAGCCAGGGGCAGGGGTGGCCCAACCTCTTAGTCTGAAACTGCAGATAGCCCAGATTGTTTTGATTGAATTAGTGGTTGAAATCTCTCGTGGAAGGTCTGATCAGCAGCGACTTTACAAGAGGATGATGATTGAGTAGTTCTAGTACAGAGAAGACGTGTGAAGTCGAGTTGCTATGTTTCAGCATCTCTGGTGCCCTCTGTCATGGCGGTTCTCCTGCACAGCTAACACTGCCTCACGGACAGCCTTAGACCATGAAGCTACACGGCACTGCCACTGCACTCTGAGTCTGGGGTGGGACAACCCTCTGAACGTGGTTTTGTCTCTCACCGGGGTGTCGTGGCTCAGCGCCTGGCATCCTGTAATTTGTCTGTTTTCCAGTTCCCACCCTCCTCGTGCTCCCGTGTTACCCTCCCTGTACACCCTAGGCCTTGGGTTGTGCAGCTGCAGACTAACAAAGCTACATCCTATGGTTTGCAGTGTTTTGGGAGGGGACACTGACGGGTGTGACGCTGGCAGAGGGCGTGAATAGGTGACTTGAGTGGGACGTGCTGAAATCAGCATTGCTGCCAAATGCTTTGTATCGTCAAATAAGGCATTTGGTGGAGTGGGACACTGTTTCTTCTGGTGAAACAGCTCATGGATGTTACTGTCTCATGGGTGCTCATTCCTCCTTGTCCCACTTTTCCCCACGGTCTCTGTCATGTTTGTGCCACTGCATGGTGGAAATGAGCTGGGAATGAAACAACAACCTCTTGATTTTGTTTGTTAGCATAGGACAACAGAGCGAGTGACCACACCACCAGACCCCTGGGGTAAGGGAATTGGAGTGACTCAGCTAACCCTGTCCAAAAAGCTCAGGAAGAACTGAGCTTACCCCGTCAGCCCATAGCAGGGATCTGGCTTAAAATCAGCTGTCTGCTTCAGAGGCAGCCTGGGTGCGAACTCTTTTCTCTTACTCTTAACCAAGTATTTCAAGTCCAGTTGCTGTTTACCTCAGCACTATCCCCCAGTGATTGTGAACTGTTTTGCAAGATCAGAGATCAAGAAGTGAGTAAAACTTTTCTGGTTTTTTCTTTAGAGATAGGATTAGATAGAATATCCTAAAAAAATGAGAGGATATGTTTGTGCTGCTTGAAAACTCCATTTCCAGACCCTGCATGGCATAAATACGCTTTATAACGACCTAGAGAGACTGAACTACATAATCCTTTGGTAAACCTGATCCTGAAAACCAGTGGAACTACAACTTATAAAAGGTTTATAGCAGGAGTCTGAGCGCTACAATTTCTGGCATGCAGAAAATACCAAAACCAATCCTAGAACAATGCTGCTGTTTGTTTATTCTTGAGGCAGAAGCACTGGTTTTCTCATTTTCCTCCTTTTTTTTTTTAAAAATGTTTTTCTGTTTAACTTTTCTGAACGTTAACCAGAGACCAAACCCCCAGATGTGCCAATTGCTTCTTGTAACAGCCAAAGGAATGTGCCCAGGCATTCAAGGTGCTGCAGGGAATCAATGGGATTGGGCATCCGCGAAAGAGAAGGGAGCGTTATGTGCCACTGCCCCTTTATCTTCTGAGAGGCCTGAGTTTTGAACAGAAATGGAAAAACCTTGATGGCAAAGTTAAAGCATGTGCCATGGACAACTTCTTTTCTGTATAATCAAAAGGATAAAAGACCTTATATAGAGGAAAATTGGGTCCTAAATACTCTTATTCCAGTTAAAAAGCTTTGAGCAGGAAAATCTGCTGGGGCAGTATGTAAAACTGTCCTGGTCTTTGTAACGACCGCTCACTCCCTGGGCAGGCTGCAGATGTTTTCGAGAGAGCAGCTGCTGGACTTGTCGCCTTTCTTCCCCCTACCTCAAACACTAGTAAAAGGAGTGGGGTTGCAGCAGTGGGAAGTGGAAGATAGCACAGACCATGATGAGTTTAGGAGCGGCTTTACTGAGTCCCATCATTTCCTCAGTCGTGGCAGCTTGAGTGTTGATGCACATGAATGAATCGGGCATTTGTATAGGGAAGTCAGTGTAGGGGTACAGTGGCTGAAACATCTGGGGGTTTAGCTAACAGTGCTTCTTTAACTGCAGTGCAAATATAAATACACTGCCTGGAGTTACACACGAGTGTATATTTGCACATAAGAGACTCATCTGTACTAAAGCTGCAGTTAATTCTATATTTAATCCAATGCCCTTTTTGTGATTGCCAGAAGAAAATACCATAGTTCTCTTGCAAGCACATACGATACATATGCAGAGAGAGAAGGAAAGAAACACATCTTGTACTGAGAGTCTCAAGAACAAGGAAACGTCAGCTCTTATTGGTAAAGAATTCCAAGGAAGTGAGGAAATCCCCAGTTAAAAATGTTAATACAGCCTAATGCACGTGCATTCTTTGCAGCAAATTAAATATGCCATCCAATAATGAATATACAGTACGGTAAATACAAGTTGCAACAGTGTCTTTCTGAATGCAGTAAAATGATGTCTCGCCCATATAGAGTGTCTCTCATGCTGAAAAGGACCCTAAAATCAAACACACAAAAAGTGGGATGGCTTCATTCACCTTAATGATGCAACAGGACAAGTGCCGCAGCTGTGTGTAGAACTGCTGTCCTGCCATCCAGCACAGACATTGACTATTGCGTACAACGAGAGGAAGCGTGAAATCGGACTCACGCTGAGAGAGAAAAAGCTCAGATTGTCTTTGACACAACATAAACATAGAGCAAAATTATTTCGCCCTCCTGTGAGACTTGTGTAACTGTGTACTGATTGACTACACCTTTGGGGCCGCAGGAGGGTTAGTCAAGCAGACAAAGGAGATGTTGTCTCTGGAGATGTGAAGAAGGGAGATGCAGGAGGAGAAGGAATAGTTCGGGGGTTTTTATGTGATGTATTTACTTTATGAATGTTCACAGTCTTCCAGGGCTTTCTTCTAAATAAAGAGACAATCTGGTGTTAGGCAAATAGCAGAGACCCAACTGATTTCTTTGCAGAAGAGTGTTAGAGTTACTCGATTTTCCGTGTCAGAATTCTGTTCCCAGTAATGCCCTGTTACCCAGAGTCAGACTCTCAGAGGCAGCGAGCATTGCCTGCACAGAAACTGAGCCCAGGAATGCTTGTAACTTGTGGGTTACGGGGCTGGCAGCCAGCAACATGAGTATTCTCTGCTGTACTCCAGTTAAATGCTAGGATGAAATCCTGGTGGAGGCCATACTTGTGGTATTTCAGACCAAGTAATATACAGACAGGGCCTAGCTATGCTGGTGGAACTTGTTGAATAGAAGATGTGGAGCCTTCCTTGTTGTGCCACCCAAGTGCAAAATTCGCCCAGTGCAACCTAATAGCTCAACCCGAATCGATCTCCGTTGATTACAACTCAGTTAACAGCCGTTGTGGGAACTCACCAGTACTTCACCAGGCCGAACACCCAGAGAGCACAGGAGCAGAGCAGGAAGCTCTTACCTGGGTGCTTTAACTTGGCCTGTCTACATTTTTTAATATGCTTAGGATCTGGCGATGCTCATGACCTAGGTGGAACAGACTGATTTTTTTGCTGGACCTGAGAGGATTTGAATTGAGTTTGTTAATGTAGTATAATTACATTTTCTGCCTGTATTTGCAAGAAGGGGAAAAATAATGCACAATCTTGGGCGGGTATGACACACACCAGGCTGCAAAGGGTGTATTCTGAATGTCTCCTGCTAGGCACATTCCCACCGAAGGAGGGCAGAGGGCTCCTGTCACCTGCCTCTGCTGTAGACATCTCTTAGGGTGGCACGCGTCCAGCTAAATCGCAGCATCAACCAATTCATCCTGGACCCCCTCTCTAGTCCACAGAGACTGCCCTGCGTGTTCAGGGCAGGTGCTGAGTACATCTCAAAAGAGACACATGCATCCAATCAGCACCCTAAAAAGGGTCTCTTCCTCCCTTCCGAGTATAAAAGGAGCGAGCAGTGACTACCTTAGACAGCTGACGTGGACAGATCTGAAGCTAAGAGAGATGCATCCCACCTGGCCTCTTCATGGTCCTTCTGCCCTGGTGAAGTAGTGCGGGGAAGTGTTGGAGGGCTGAACCCAGGGCACTGACCACTCACTCTTCCTTCCTTCCCTCCCAGGCCCAAAGGAAGCATGGGAAACAAAGCCTTGTCCCATGACAGCGTCTTCATTTTTGAGTCTGCACCAGGAAATGTGTCAGGTGACATGTTGTCTCAGGAAAACATACCTGGAAGAGTGAAAACTTTGCAGGTGAGAACATTGTCCCCTCATACATGGTGCTCCTTTGTGACAGCTCTCTCCTAGGAAACCGATGCCTGATTCCTCTGCTGTGTGCTTTAAGATTTTTGACTAAAGCATCCGAAGCCAGGTTTACTACTTCTGGATCTATTCCTCCTTTTGGAAGCTGCATCTTTGTGCAGTCGAGGTGCTCTCAGCCTTCCCCAGGCCCCATAGCGTGTAAGTGGCATGAATCCGGTTCATGGACTCTTGGAAACTTTCCTTAATGAGCATGTCCTCTTCCAGTGGCGTTTCCATTCTTCATGGCTACCGCTTTTGGGTTAAGGCCATTTATTTATACTGTACCTTGTCCCTTACACTGTTTTTCTTTATATATTATTTATGTATTATTCTTTTTGGCAATTCTGGTTATGATGTTTTCACTCTACGTGCTGTCACCAGTGGCTGTCAGCGTGTGGGATGATGGATATGTCAGGACACTCTTAGTGACAGCTTTATTTATATAATTATTTTTCCGGTCTCTGCCCGCAAAG